>NW_026689785.1:887500-1112500 GCF_943734765.1 Anopheles ziemanni | reverse complement strand
CAGTATCACCTATACTCCAGACCACTTGCATGGTTAGCAAGCGTTGTGATCTAATGGCCCAACCGGGCAAACACTTTGGGTTCGCAAGGACTTAGAGTGCCGGGACGGGTTGGCGGATCCAACACTCTGGGTACCTCCGGGTACTTGGGGTTGGTTGAGGACTTGGTGAACAAACACTTGATGAACACTCTTCGGATGTACTTCGGGTGTCACCTGTTGTCCGAGGCCACTTGCATGGTCGCAAGCGTTGTGATACAATGGCCCTACCGGGCAAAACACTTTGGGTTCGCAAGGACTTGGTGTGCCGGGAGGGGTTGGCGGATCCAACACTCTGGGTACCTCCGGGTACTTGGGGTTGGTTGAGGACTTGGTGAACAAACACTTGTTGTACACTCTCCGGATGTACTTCGGGTGTCACCTGTTGTCCGAGGCCACTTGCATGGTAGCAAGCGTTGTGATACAATGGCCCTACCGGGCAAACACTTTGGGTTCGCAAGGACTTGGAGTGCCGGGACGGGTTGGCGGATCCAACACTCTGGGTACCTCCGGGTACTTGGGGTTGGTTGAGGACTTGGTGAACAAACACTTGATATACACTCTTCGGATGTACTTCGGGTATCGCCTGTTGTCCGAGACCACTTGCATGGTTAGCAAGCGTTGTGGTCTAATGGCCCTACCGGGCAAACACTTTGGGTTCGCGAGGACTTAGAGTGCTGGTAGTGGTTGGCGGACCCAACACTCTGGGTACCTCCGGGTACTTGGGGTTGGTTGAGGACTTGGTGAACAAACACTTGTTGTACACTCTCCGGATGTACTTCGGGTGTCACCTGTTGTCCGAGACCACTTGCATGGTTAGCAAGCGTTGTGGTCTAATGGCCCTACCGGGCAAACACTTTATGTTCGCGAGGACTTGGAGTGCTGGTAGTGGTTGGCGGACCCAACACTCTGGGTACCTCCGGGTACTTGGGGTTGGTTGAGAACTTGGTGAAGATACCCCTGTCACCTTGTTCGAGGCCACTTGCATGGTCGCAAGCGTTGTGATACAATGGCCCTACCGGGCAAACACTTTGGGTTCGCAAGGACTTGGAGTGCCGGGACGGGTTGGCGGATCCAACACTCTGGGTACCTCCGGGTACTTGGGGTTGGTTGAGGACTTGGTGAGCAAACACTTGATATACGTTCTTCGGATGTACTTCGGGTGTCACCTGTTGTCCGAGGCCACTTGCATGGTCAACGGTTGAGGTGGTGATGGCGGGTCGGTGCTGTAGGGTGCCGGCCTGTTGGCTGCCTTGGCCGGGTTGGTTGGTTAACACTTGATTGGGCTTGCACCCGAGGGTAATGGCACTTGAAGGTGGGTACTGGCCGGCTGACCTGGTGTGATGGTTGGTTGGTGAACACTTGGCGGTACTTGCACTTGGCTGTGCTTGGACTTGAAGGTGGGATCCGGCTGGCCTAGGCCATTGGTGGTTGGTTGGTGGGTTAGCCCTTAGCTGGGCTGGCTGGCTGGCTGGCCATCGGTGGTGTGGTGTGGTGAGGTGTGTGGAGTCGAGCATCGCGCGCCGTTGCCTTCTTCGGAGTGTTGTAGGTACGCAAGTGCTTGCAATGCAAAGAGGTTGGTGATGGAGTGACATTGCCTTCACCATGGAGTTGCGGGTACTTAGGTACTTGCAAGGAGATGGTGGTATGGTGGTGTTGCGTGTGTGGTGTTCGATTAGAAAGATATAATTTCTAAGTCCGGATTAGTGCTGTCAGTGGGGCCGCCGCTAACAGGTCCTGCACGGCCACCGTGGGGCTTGACTTGGCGCTATTCCGGACTTGGGGCGATCACGATGTCCCCGTGCGGGACTTAGAAGATGGAAGAACACAAGTACCCTTATCCCATGACTTGTGAGCGATTGGCATACGTTACCACATGAAGAGAAAAATTGGCTAAGTCCCGGATCCATATTATATGAACAGAATAATCGGCTAAGTCCCGGATCCATATTATATGAAGGGAAAAATCGGCTAAGTCCCGGATCCATATTATATGAAGGGAAAAATCGGCTAAGTCCCGGATCCATATTATATGAAGAGAAAAATCGGCTAAGTCCAGGATCCATATATGATAACCTAATAATCGGCTAAGTCCAGGATCCATATTATATGAAGAGAAAAATCGGCTAAGTCCAGGATCCATATATAATAACCTAATAATCGGCTAAGTCCAGGATCCATATAACATGAAGAGAAAAATCGGCTAAGTCCCAGATTGGGTCTGTCAGAAATACACTTCCAAGTTACCACACAAGCAAGCAAGATGGCCTAGTGATGGATCCATATGATATGAAGAGAAAAATCGGCTAAGTCCCAGATTGGGTCTGTCAGAAATACACTTCCAAGTTACCACACAAGCAAGCAAGATGGCCTAGTGATGGATCCATATGATATGAAGAAAAAAATCGGCTAAGTCCCAGATTGGGTCTGTCAGAAATACACTTCCAAGTTACCACACAAGCAAGCAAGATGGCCTAGTGATGGATCCATATGATATGAAGAGAAAAATCGGCTAAGTCCCAGATTGGGTCTGTCAGAAATACACTTCCAAGTTACCACACAAGCAAGCAAGATGGCCTAGTGATGGATCCATATGATATGAAGAGAAAAATCGGCTAAGTCCAGGATCCATATAATATGAAGAAAAACATCGGCTAAGTCCCAGATTGGGTCTGTCAGAAATACACTTCCAAGTTACCACACAAGCAAGCAAGATGGCCTAGTGATGGATCCATATGATATGAAGAGAAAAATCGGCTAAGTCCCAGATTGGGTCTGTCAGAAATACACTTCCAAGTTACCACACACGCAAGCAAGATGGCCTAGTGATGGATCCATATGATATGAAGAGAAAAATCGGCTAAGTCCAGGATCCATATAATATGAAGAGAAAAATCGGCTAAGTCCCAGATTGGGTCTGTCAGAAATACACTTCCAAGTTACCACACAAGCAAGCAAGATGGCCTAGTGATTGATCCATATGATATGAAGAGAAAAATCGGCTAAGTCCGAGATTGGGTCTGTCAGACATACACTTCCAAGTTACCACACAAGCAAGCAAGTTACCACATGAAGAGAAAGCCGGCAAAGTCCGGGAATGTTACCACATGAACTGGAAAATGGGCAAAAACCTACCTTCACAGGGAACGTGAATAACTAAGGCTGTAGACATTGGATCGACAAGCCAAAGACTGATATGGAAAGGAAATGAGTAGTACTAGCTTTCCTGAGAGTTGCAGAGCTTAGACTGCATATGAACGGAAGATATTAAGCGTCAAAGTCAGAAAAGTTGCCCGAAGGAACACAAGTTCCAACTTAGAGCATGAATACCGCCTAGACGGTAGGAGGTACGGCCAGGCTGAGGAATAAGAAAATGTTGGCCAACATGTTCCCTAACTATCCCCCGAAGACCGCAAAGCAATCCAACATCAACCAAGAAAGTTATAGCCCGATCAAGGAAACACCTACTTTGCACCGATTTTGCACCAAATACATGTACCAAGCACCTTCGGTTGCATACCTGCAGGGGTTTACCATAGTAGGCCATGGAAGACCGATATACCGAACATAATCACTTTCTATCTCCTCGGGTGTTGGAGGTAGCGCTTTGCGGTACAAGAACGAAAGTTAGACCATATCTTGGTGCATCTTTTTGCCCAAAAACACAAGACCCTATCTACCAAGGCAAGAAAGTTGTGTGGGGACAAAATGTCCAAAAGTGCCCAAAGTGGCACACTTGAACCATATATTCGAGAAAAACACAAGTGTGGGCCCGAGCTAGCAAGTTGAAATGTTCTGACCGTCAGTAGCCCTAGTTGAGGTGCACTTATCATTATATGAGGCCAACGTGCCAGCTAGTCTCTAAAGGGGCGATATGGGTGTTCCAAGGTTTGTACCCAATTGAGGAAAAAACAGGGTAAGGTACGGTGTACCGCGAATAACTCGGGCTATAGATGTCCGATCGATGAGTTTGGCATATGTATGGAAAGGTCTCGACGAGGCCTAACTACCCTGAAAGTATGAAGGCAAAGACTTGAATGACCGGGAAGTTATTAAGTGCACAAGTGGTAAAGTTGCACCAAAGTCCATGTTACCCGAAGTGGTACATGAACACCCAATATTCGACCAAAACACAAGTTTAGAGACGAGCTAGCGAGCTACATTGTTCAGACCGTCAGTAGCCCGCATCAAGACACGCATTTCATTATATTGAGCCTAGCCGCTAGCTCGACTCGAAGTCGGTCATATGGTTGGTTGATGATTTGGACCGACCACGTGGTGTACCAAGGTGATGTACCTTTCATGAATTAAAACTCTGGCTGTATGGCACTGAGCGACAAGCTAAGGTGTGATTTGGAATAGTCTTGAGTGGGACTATTTAGGAAAAATGCGAACAAAAAATCACAAAGTCCTTGGGCGAAGCTATTAGCGAAACATAGAGCAAATTGGTACCAAAAACTCTGGAAATGGGACTTGAGTCAAAAATAACCGCAAGTTGGAGAAGAGATAGCAAGCTTGCGTAGAACAATTATATTTGGTGCATGGTATCACCAACAAAAAAGTATATGGGGCCAAGGTGCTGGCTGGCCTCCAAAGTGGAGATATGGGCGATCCAAAGTTTGTACCCAAGTACGAACAAGTATGGAAAAAACAGGGTAAGGTACCAAGTACCATGAATAACTTCGGCTGTAGATGGCCGAGCAAGACAAACGGCATACCGTTGGAAAGGTCTCTGGGAGACCTATCTACCCTGAAAGTTTCATGAGGCTGAGTTGAAAGACCACGGAGATATTAGGTGATGATGGTCGTATTTGGGGACCAAGTCGCAGGAAATGGCACTTGACCAAAATCCCCCTTGGAAGGTGAATACCGGCTTACCGGTAAGAGATAGCGACTTGGCTTAGAATATTCATAAGTTGGGCGTGTAGAGACGCAACTTTCATTATATGGGGCCAACCCGGTCAGGGTGCTCCAAGTCGGTCGTTTGGTCGGTTTATGGTTTGGGCCGACCACGTGGTGTACCAAGTTGAGGTACCTTTCATGAATTATAACTCGGTCAGTTTGCCACCGAGCGACAAGTTCCGTTGTGATTTGGAATGGTCTTGAGAGGGAATATCAAGCAAAAATACAAACAGAATATCAGCTTGTCCATGGCCGAAGCTATTAGTGAAACATAGAGCAACAAGGGTCCAAAAACGAATGAAATGGGACTTGGACCAAGAATAACGGCAAGTTGGAGAAGAGATAGCAAGTTGACGTAGAACAATTATATTTAGTGCATGGTATGACCAACAAAAAAGTATATGGGGCCAAGGTGCTGGCTGGCCTCCAAAGTGGAGATATGTTCGATACAAAGTTTGTACCCAAGTACGAACAAGTATGGAAAAAACAGGGTAAGCTACCAAGTACCATGAATAACTTCGGCTGTAGATGGCCGAGCGAGGCGAACGGCATACCGTTGGAAAGGTCTCGGGGAGACCTATCTACCCTGAAAGTTTCATGAGGCTGAGTTGAAAGACCACGGAGATATTAGGTGATGATTGTCCAATTCGGGGACCAAGTCGCAGGAAATGGCACTTCACCAAAATCACCCTTGGAAGGTGGATACTGGCTTACCGGTAAGAGATAGCGACTTGGCGTAGAATATTCATAAGTTGGGCGTGTAGAGACGCAACTTTCATTATATGGGGGCAACCCGGTCAGGGTGCTCCAAGTCGGTCGTTTGGTCGGTTTATGGTTTGGGCCGACCACGTGGTGTACCAGGTAGAGGTACCTTTCATGATTTATAACTCGGTCAGTTTGCCACCGAGTGACAAGCTGCGGTGTGTTTTGGAATGGTCTTGAGAGGGACTATCAAGGAAAAATACAAATGGAAAATCAGCTTGTCCATGGTCGAAGCTATTAGTGAAACATATAGCAAAATGGGTTCAAAAACGAATGAAATGGGACTTGGACCAAGAATAACGGCAAGTTGGAGAAGAGATAGCAAGTTGACGTAGAACAATTATATTTAGTGCATGGTATGACCAACAAAAAAGTATATGGGGTCAAGGTGCTGGCTGGCCTCTAAAGTGGAGATATGGGCGATACAAAGTTTGTACCCAAGTATGGCAAAAACTGGTAGAGGTACCTTTCATGAATTACTGCTCAGGCTGTATGGCACTTAGCGGGACGCTTGGCTCTGGTATGGAATAGTCTTGAGTGGGACTATCAAGGAAAAATACGAACAAAAAATCACCATGTCCACGGACGAAGGTATTAGCGAAACTTAGAGCGAAATTGCGACCAAGTCGCTGGAAATGGCCCTTGGACCAAGTATACCGTCAAGGCGGTACGAGATAGCGAGTTGACGTGGAATATTTATAAGTTTGCCTCCACGAGACGAAAGTTTAGTTATATGGGGCCAACCCGCTCAGGGTTGTCCAAGTCGGTCATATGGCTGATCGAAATTTTCGACCAAGTACTGAGAAAACAGGGTAAGGTACCGTGTACCTCGAATAACTTTGGCTGTAGATGTCCGAGCGAGGCGAACGGCATAGCGTTGGAAAGGTCTTGAGGTGTTCTAGGCACCCTGAAAGTATGAGAAGGCTACCTGGAAAACTCGTGGAGATATTAGAGAAACATAGGGCCCAAAAGATACCAAGTCGCAGGAAATGGGCCCTCCATGAACACCCTAAAATCCCAATTACGGCTAAGTTGCAGGCCAGCTAGCGAAGTGAAATGTTCTAGGCATAACTAGAACACGTTAAGGCGCAACTTTTTGAATCAGAACTTTTTTCGATATCTGGCCCCCAAAGGGGGGATATGGTCGATCCAAGGATTTTTCCAAGTTTCGGTACTTTTTACGGTATCACTCATAGCTCCGGCTGTAAGCAAGCAAATGACAATCTAAGACATGATTTGGAAAGGTATTGAGCAGTACTAACTTACGTTAGAACACAGCGAAGCGCTATCGGTTCATGGCAAGGCCGATATAAGCAGTCAAAGATGAAAAATGTTGACAAAATGAACAAAAATTACCTTGGTACGCGAATAGCGGCCAGGGATGAAGAGGTACGAAGGTGGTGTAGAACAATTATAATTAGGGCTTGGTACGCTCTAAAAGTTTGCCGAAGACTGCAAAGCGCTCAGACCCATAGAAAGTGGCCATTTGGGCCGAACAGTGCGTGCAAAGAGGTGAAAATGCAAAAATTGCACTTTGGGGGGCGATTTGCGGGGGGAAGGAGGGGTCGGAGGGCAAAATGTCCCTTGACCAAAAAGTCTTATCTCGTCGAGATCTACAACATTGCCGAAGACCGCAAAGCGCTAGCTCGCAATCGAAAAATCGAGAATTTGAAAATTTTCTAAGTCTTGGGCTCCCTAAGGAAAAGTTTCAAAAATCACGTTTGTCCCCTATTTTGAAGGGGAAGGAGTCGGTTCCGGGGCATGGTGTCTTCGGCAAAAAGTCTTATCTTTTTGCGTACTTTCGACTAGTTCAATAAAAATTTTTGACCCAAAATTTGTTCGGCGGACCCCTAGGTCGAAAAACCCGAAAAAAGTCGAAAAAAGTCGAAAATGTCGAAAAATGAGAAAACCTCATATTCGGACTCTACACGAGCCCCAGATATTGAAAAGTGAAATCCGCGGTCGATTTGGAACAAAAAATTTACCTAGGCAAAGTTGTATGGAGGTAGGGACCCCTGAGAAAAAAGTTTGGTCCCGAGGCTCCTTGGACCACCAAGTCCCTAGGTCGGACCAAAATCGGAAAAAATCCGACCAAAGTCGAAAGTGTCGAAAATTTTAAAAAACCCCTTTTGGGGCCCTATGGCCTCCCTAGATAATGAAAAGTGAGGTCCGCGGCCGATCCGGAAGAAAAACTTGACCTAGGAAAACTTGTATGACGGTGGGGACCCAAAAAAATTTCGATGAGTGTAGTTTAGACAGGCCGGAAAATGTATCGGTGGTCCGTATCAAGGGACGTCTTTTAGTTCCATGGGGTGGTGGTCGTCGAACAAAGTCGCCTAGGTCGACCACCAGAAAGACCAGTCGTGTTGTAATGGATGTTTTGACCACTTTACTAGGGAAACCTAGTAGGTCGAAGCAAATTTGGGGTTCAAGATGAGTTGGTGAAAGTTGGTCCAACCTAGGTGTGCTTGGTGGAGGTTGACCATGAAAGTAGAGCATGATGGGAATGACCATAACTTTGGTTCTAGATGTCGGATCGATACACTTTCGGCAGTTTTGGAAAGGTGAAGGCCTGCTCTAGCTATGTTTCCTACCAAGCTGAGCGCCTACTAGTGACCCGGAGGAGGTATTAAGGGTCAAAGGCAAAAAGGGGTACCCTAAAGTGCGTGTGACCAAGAAAATGGGAAAAACGGTATCGCCTATAGCTCAGGCTGTATGGCTCGGATCGGAAAGCTTGGATATGCGTTGGAAAGGTCTTGACGAGCGCTAGCTATGTGTCCTACCAAGCGAAGCGCTAGGTGTTGAGCAAGTCGGTCATATTAGAGGGCAAAGGTGAAAAATGGTGGTTTAGAGGCGAAAATTCACCTTATGATCGAAAATAGCGGGCGAACGATAAGAGCTACGAACACGGCGTAGAACAATCATAAGTACGTTACCACAAGACCTAACTTTGGCCAATATAGAGCGAGAAGATCGGAGGTACCCATCAGGGTGATATGGCTGGTTCAAAGTTGGACCAAAACGAGACTTGAGAAATGGATTGAAACACGGTATCGCGAATAACTCAGGCTGTATGGAACGGATCGACAAGCTTAGATCAGTGTTGGAAAGGTCGAACCGAGCGCTAACTATAATCCCAAACAACCGAAGCGCTAAGTGTTGAGCAAAACTGAGTTATTAAGCGACAAAGTGGAAAAATAATACCAAAATGGCCAAAAATCACACAAGACCAAGAATACCGAGCAAGCGGTAAGAGATAGCGGGTTGACGTAGAATACTTATAAGTTTGCCTCTACGAGACCTAAAAGTCGTCCATAGAAAGCGAGAAGATCGGACCACTCTGGAAGGGTGATACGAGTGGTCAAAAATTAGCAAAAATGAAACATGGCTAAAATGGATTTGACTTGTGCACCATGTAGCTCCGGCTGTATGGCATGGATTGTAGAGCTAGGATATGTTTTGGAAAGGTAACACCCAGCGCTAGATACGACTAGAAGAAAGCAAAGCGCTAACTAGCATGATTTGGAAGTTATTAAGCGTCAAAGTCGAAAAATGTTACCAAAATTGAAACTCGAGTACATTGGGCCAAAAAGAACAAGTTGTGAAATTTGGACTTACGAGTAAAATACCGAGCAGGCGGTAAGAGATAGAGACTTGGTGTAGAACAATTATAAGTTGGGCATGTTATAACCTATATTTGGCCCGAACATAGTCTCGAGATCGGTGGTACCTAAAAGGGTGGTACAGGTGTTAGATGGTTTTCCCAGAGCATAAGCTCCACATGATATGGAAAACGGGAAACATCATAACTTCGGCTGTATGGCATGGAATGGAACGAACAAGGTATCGATGGAAAGAGAAAAGGTAGCGCTAACTATAATTCCTTCCAAGCAAAGCGCTAGCATGTGACCGTTTGGGTGTTATTGTGAGTCAAAGTCTGAAATTGTTACCACGAGAGGCGAAAATCCAACTAAGTCCATGAATACCGGGCTGGCGGTAAGAGATACGGCTTGGCCGTAGAACATTTATAAGTTGGCCAAGACAAGGCCTAAGTTTCGTCCATAGACGACAAGAAGATCGAAGATACCTGAAGGTGAGATATGGGCGTCCCAAAGTGGGCCTTTGAAAAAGTGACAAACTTCCCTTATAACAGCATACACCAAATATCTCTGGCTCTATGGCACCGAATAAGAAGTTGAGCTCAGCGACAGAAAGGTGATAGTCAGCGCTAAATATCATACGAACAGAGTGAAGCGCTAAAGGGAAAGGATCTTGGTGATATAAGGTGACAAAGTCGAGAAAAGTTGCCTCAAAATCATGAAAAATGTGAAAAAATGGCTAAGTCCCGGGTGCCTTAAGGGCAGGTTAATCGAATGTACCGAGCTGGCGGTACGAGATAGAGACTTGGTGTAGAACAATTATATGTTTGGCATGGCAAGACCTACATTCGGCCAATACAAAGTGAGAAGATCAAAGATACCCGCAAGGGTGATATTGGTGTCCAAAGGAAAAAAGCACTAAGTCTTGGGAAACTTATATGATGAAAAAGGACCCTGATGGGTCATATGGGATGGATCGAAAAATCGGCTAAGTCCCAAAATGGGGATGTCAGAACTACACTCATGTGTTACCACATCAAGCAAGGCAAACTTATATGAAGCAAAGGACCCTGATGGGTCATATGGTATTGATCGAAAAATCGGCTAAGTCCCAAAATGGGGATGTCAGAACTACACTCAAATGTTACCACACCAAGCAAGGCAAACTTATATGAAGCAAAGGACCCTGATGGGTCATATGGTATTTTACGAAAAATCGGCTAAGTCCCAAAATGGGGATGTCAGAACTACACTCAAATGTTACCACACCAAGCAAGGCAAACTTATATGAAGCAAAGGACCCTGATGGGTCATATGGTATGGATCGAAAAATCGGCTAAGTCCCAAAATGGGGATGTCAGAACTACACTCAAATGTTACCACACCAAGCAAGGCAAACTTATATGAAGCAAAGGACCCTGATGGGTCATATGGTATTTTACGAAAAATCGGCTAAGTCCCAAAATGGGGATGTCAGAACTACACTCAAATGTTACCACACCAAGCAAGGCAAACTTATATGAAGCAAAGGACCCTGATGGGTCATATGGTATGGATCGAAAAATCGGCTAAGTCCCAAAATGGGGATGTCAGAACTACACTCAAATGTTACCACACCAAGCAAGGCAAACTTATATGAAGCAAAGGACCCTGATGGGTCATATGGTATGGATCGAAAAATCGGCTAAGTCCCAAAATGGGGATGTCAGAACTACACTCAAATGTTACCACACCAAGCAAGGCAAACTTATATGAAGCAAAGGACCCTGATGGGTCATATGGTATTTTACGAAAAATCGGCTAAGTCCCAAAATGGGGATGTCAGAACTACACTCAAATGTTACCACACCAAGCAAGGCAAACTTATATGAAGGAAAGGACCCTGATGGGTCATATGGTATTTTACGAAAAATCGGCTAAGTCCCAAAATGGGGATGTCAGAACTACACTCAAATGTTACCACACCAAGCAAGGCAAACTTATATGAAGCAAAGGACCCTGATGGGTCATATGGTATTTTACGAAAAATCGGCTAAGTCCCAAAATGGGGATGTCAGAACTACACTCAAATGTTACCACACCAAGCAAGGCAAACTTATATGAAGCAAAGGACCCTGATGGGTCATATGGTATTTTACGAAAAATCGGCTAAGTCCCAAAATGGGGATGTCAGAACTACACTCAAATGTTACCACACCAAGCAAGGCAAACTTATATGAAGGAAAGGACCCTGATGGGTCATATGGTATTTTACGAAAAATCGGCTAAGTCCCAAAATGGGGATGTCAGAACTACACTCAAATGTTACCACACCAAGCAAGGCAAACTTATATGAAGGAAAGGACCCTGATGGGTCATATGGTATTTTACGAAAAATCGGCTAAGTCCCAAAATGGGGATGTCAGAACTACACTCAAATGTTACCACACCAAGCAAGGCAAACTTATATGAAGGAAAGGACCCTGATGGGTCATATGGTATTTTACGAAAAATCGGCTAAGTCCCAAAATGGGGATGTCAGAACTACACTCAAATGTTACCACACCAAGCAAGGCAAACTTATATGAAGGAAAGGACCCTGATGGGTCATATGGTATTTTACGAAAAATCGGCTAAGTCCCAAAATGGGGATGTCAGAACTACACTAAAATGTTACCACACCAAGCAAGGCAAACTTATATGAAGGAAAGGACCCTGATGGGTCATATGGTATTTTACGAAAAATCGGCTAAGTCCCAAAATGGGGATGTCAGAACTACACTCAAATGTTACCACACCAAGCAAGGCAAACTTATATGAAGCAAAGGACCCTGATGGGTCATATGGTATGGATCGAAAAATCGGCTAAGTCCCAAAATGGGGATGTCAGAACTACACTCAAATGTTACCACACCAAGCAAGGCAAACTTATATGAAGCAAAGGACCCTGATGGGTCATATGGTATTTTACGAAAAATCGGCTAAGTCCCAAAATGGGGATGTCAGAACTACACTCAAATGTTACCACACCAAGCAAGGCAAACTTATATGAAGCAAAGGACCCTGATGGGTCATATGGTATGGATCGAAAAATCGGCTAAGTCCCAAAATGGGGATGTCAGAACTACACTCAAATGTTACCACACCAAGCAAGGCAAACTTATATGAAGCAAAGGACCCTGATGGGTCATATGGTATGGATCGAAAAATCGGCTAAGTCCCAAAATGGGGATGTCAGAACTACACTCAAATGTTACCACACCAAGCAAGGCAAACTTATATGAAGCAAAGGACCCTGATGGGTCATATGGTATTTTACGAAAAATCGGCTAAGTCCCAAAATGGGGATGTCAGAACTACACTCAAATGTTACCACACCAAGCAAGGCAAACTTATATGAAGGAAAGGACCCTGATGGGTCATATGGTATTTTACGAAAAATCGGCTAAGTCCCAAAATGGGGATGTCAGAACTACACTCAAATGTTACCACACCAAGCAAGGCAAACTTATATGAAGGAAAGGACCCTGATGGGTCATATGGTATTTTACGAAAAATCGGCTAAGTCCAAAAATGGGGATGTCAGAACTACACTCAAATGTTACCACACCAAGCAAGGCAAACTTATATGAAGGAAAGGACCCTGATGGGTCATATGGTATTTTACGAAAAATCGGCTAAGTCCCAAAATGGGGATGTCAGAACTACACTCAAATGTTACCACACCAAGCAAGGCAAACTTATATGAAGGAAAGGACCCTGATGGGTCATATGGTATTTTACGAAAAATCGGCTAAGTCCCAAAATGGGGATGTCAGAACTACACTAAAATGTTACCACACCAAGCAAGGCAAACTTATATGAAGGAAAGGACCCTGATGGGTCATATGGTATTTTACGAAAAATCGGCTAAGTCCCAAAATGGGGATGTCAGAACTACACTCAAATGTTACCACACCAAGCAAGGCAAACTTATATGAAGCAAAGGACCCTGATGGGTCATATGGTATGGATCGAAAAATCGGCTAAGTCCCAAAATGGGGATGTCAGAACTACACTCAAATGTTACCACACCAAGCAAGGCAAACTTATATGAAGCAAAGGACCCTGATGGGTCATATGGTATTTTACGAAAAATCGGCTAAGTCCCAAAATGGGGATGTCAGAACTACACTCAAATGTTACCACACCAAGCAAGGCAAACTTATATGAAGCAAAGGACCCTGATGGGTCATATGGTATGGATCGAAAAATCGGCTAAGTCCCAAAATGGGGATGTCAGAACTACACTCAAATGTTACCACACCAAGCAAGGCAAACTTATATGAAGCAAAGGACCCTGATGGGTCATATGGTATGGATCGAAAAATCGGCTAAGTCCCAAAATGGGGATGTCAGAACTACACTCAAATGTTACCACACCAAGCAAGGCAAACTTATATGAAGCAAAGGACCCTGATGGGTCATATGGTATTTTACGAAAAATCGGCTAAGTCCCAAAATGGGGATGTCAGAACTACACTCAAATGTTACCACACCAAGCAAGGCAAACTTATATGAAGGAAAGGACCCTGATGGGTCATATGGTATTTTACGAAAAATCGGCTAAGTCCCAAAATGGGGATGTCAGAACTACACTCAAATGTTACCACACCAAGCAAGGCAAACTTATATGAAGCAAAGGACCCTGATGGGTCATATGGTATTTTACGAAAAATCGGCTAAGTCCCAAAATGGGGATGTCAGAACTACACTCAAATGTTACCACACCAAGCAAGGCAAACTTATATGAAGCAAAGGACCCTGATGGGTCATATGGTATTTTACGAAAAATCGGCTAAGTCCCAAAATGGGGATGTCAGAACTACACTCAAATGTTACCACACCAAGCAAGGCAAACTTATATGAAGGAAAGGACCCTGATGGGTCATATGGTATTTTACGAAAAATCGGCTAAGTCCCAAAATGGGGATGTCAGAACTACACTCAAATGTTACCACACCAAGCAAGGCAAACTTATATGAAGGAAAGGACCCTGATGGGTCATATGGTATTTTACGAAAAATCGGCTAAGTCCCAAAATGGGGATGTCAGAACTACACTCAAATGTTACCACACCAAGCAAGGCAAACTTATATGAAGGAAAGGACCCTGATGGGTCATATGGTATTTTACGAAAAATCGGCTAAGTCCCAAAATGGGGATGTCAGAACTACACTCAAATGTTACCACACCAAGCAAGGCAAACTTATATGAAGGAAAGGACCCTGATGGGTCATATGGTATTTTACGAAAAATCGGCTAAGTCCCAAAATGGGGATGTCAGAACTACACTAAAATGTTACCACACCAAGCAAGGCAAACTTATATGAAGGAAAGGACCCTGATGGGTCATATGGTATGGATCGAAAAATCGGCTAAGTCCCAAAATGATGATGTCAGAACTACACTCAAATGTTACCATACCAAGCAAGGCAAACTTATATGAAGGAAAGGACCCATATGGGTCATATGGTATTTTACGAAAAATCGGCTAAGTCCCAAAATGTGGATGTCAGAACTACACTAAAAAGTTACCACACCAAGCAAGGCAAAGTACCTAGGTGAACCCTAGGAAGAAACACGGACCAAGTCAGATGGCCTAAGTCAATAGAACAAGTGACCTAGGCAAAGTTGTATGGCGCTGAGGACCCTGAAAAATCTGGTTAGTGTAGTTTAGACAGGGTAGGTTTTTGGGTCGGCCGAACCCCCTTATTTTGGGTTTTGGCCTCATCAAGAAGCTACACCTAGGCAAACTGCCTAGGGTGAAAGTGCGAAGACCAATCGAATAGTAAGACAAGTTTTGACCGATCGCCCTAGGCAAGCTTGTATGAAGAAAGTGACCCTAAGGGTCATATGGAAATACATGAAAAATCGGCTAAGTCCCAAAATTGGGATGTCAGAACTACACTAAAAAGTTACCACATCAAGCAAGGCAAACTACCTAGGTGAACCCTAGCAAGAAACACGGACCAAGTCAGATGGCCTAAGTCAAGAGTGCAAGTGACCTAGGCAAAGTTGTATGACGGTGAGGACCCTGAAAAATCTGGTTAGTGTAGTTTAGACAGGGGAGGTTTTTGGGTCGGCTGAACCTCCTTATTTTGGGTTTTGACCTCCTCAAGAAGCTACACCTAGGCAAACTGCCTAGGGTGAAAGTGCGAAGACCAATCGAATAGTAAGACAAGTTTTGACCGATCGCCCTAGGCAAGCTTGTATGAAGAAAGGGACCCTTAGGGTCATATGGAAATTCATGAAAAATCGGCTAAGTCCCAAAATTGGGATGTCAGAACTACACTATAAAGTTACCACATCAAGCAAGGCAAAGTACCTAGGTGAACCCTAGGAAGAAACACGGACCAAGTCAGATGGCCTAAGTCAAGAGTATAAGTGACCTAGGCAAAGTTGTATGGCGCTGAGGACCCTGAAAAATCGGGTTAGTGTAGTTAAGACAGGGGAGGTTTCAGGGTCGGCTGGACCTCCTTATTTCGGGTTTTGGCCTCCTCAAGAAGACAGACCTAGGCGAATTGCCTAGGGTGAAACTGCGAAGACCAATCGAATAGTAAGACAAGTTTTGACCGATCGCCCTAGGCAAGCTTGTATGAAGAAAGGGACCCTTAGGGTCATATGGAAATTCATGAAAAATCGGCTAAGTCCCAAAATTGGGATGTCAGAACTACACTATAAAGTTACCACATCAAGCAAGGCAAAGTACCTAGGTGAACCCTAGGAAGAAACACGGACCAAGTCAGATGGCCTAATTCAAGAGTATAAGTGACCTAGGCAAAGTTGTATGGCGCTGAGGACCCTGAAAAATCGGGTTAGTGTAGTTAAGACAGGGGAGGTTTCAGGGTCGGCTGGACCTCCTTATTTCGGGTTTTGGCCTCCTCAAGAAGACAGACCTAGGCGAATTGCCTAGGGTGAAACTGCGAAGACCAATCGAATAGTAAGACAAGTTTTGACCGATCGCCCTAGGCAAGCTTGTATGAAGAAAGGGACCCTTAGGGTCATATGGAAATTCATGAAAAATCGGCTAAGTCCCAAAATTGGGATGTCAGAACTACACTAAAAAGTTACCACATCAAGCAAGGCAAAGTACCTAGGTGAACCCTAGGAAGAAACACGGACCAAGTCAGATGGCCTAAGTCAAGAGTATAAGTGACCTAGGCAAAGTTGTATGGCGCTGAGGACCCTGAAAAATCGGGTTAGTGTAGTTAAGACAGGGGAGGTTTCAGGGTCGGCCAGACCTCCTTATTTCGGGTTTTGGCCTCCTCAAGAAGACAGACCTAGGCGAATTGCCTAGGGTGAAACTGCGAAGACCAATCGAATAGTAAGACAAGTTTTGACCGATCGCCCTAGGCAAGCTTGTATGAAGAAAGGGACCCTATGGGTCATATGGAAATTCATGAAAAATCGGCTAAGTCCCAAAATTGGGATGTCAGAACTACACTATAAAGTTACCACATTAGCAAGGCAGAATTGTATGAAGAACGGGACCCAGGTGAAAGTAGCAAATATCCCAAACCGAACATGAATATTATACACACAAGAGTACGAACATAAAGGAACACGGACCAAGCGTGCCGAGAGAATCGGTACTATAGAGCCCTCGTGGTTCTACACAAAGACTTTATGTTAGGGGTTCAAGCCCCATAGTACTCAAACGGTGACAGTAGCAAATATCCAAAAACGAACTGGAATTTACATTCTGTTGGTCATGCGGTCGTCCAAAGGGGTCTAGTATCCTGGGATGACAAGCATCACGGGCACAGTCTCGTATCAAAACAGTCGAAGAGGCCCGCGAAAGCTTGCTTTCCATGGCTATGCGATGCACAAATTGAGTTTCTCCGTAGTTATACACAGCGCACAGGTGAAAGTAGCAAATATCCCAAATCGAACATGAATTTTATACACACAAGAGTACAAACATAAAGGAACACGGACCAAGCGTACCGAGAGAATCGGTACTAGAGCCCTTGTGGTTCTACATTGAGAGCCCTCGTGGTTCTACATAGATACTTTATGTTAGGGGTTCCAACCCCATAGTACTAGAACGGTGGAAGTAGCAAATAAACCGAACGTGGAATTTACTTTCTGATGGTCATGCGGTCGTCCAAAGGGGTCTAGTATCCTGGGATGACAAGCATCACGGGCACAGCTCGTATCAAAACAGTCGAAGAGGCCCGCGAAAGCTTGCTTTCCATGGCTATGCGATGCACAAATTGAGTTTACTCACCGTAGTATAAAACGAACGAACCGAACCTATCCGAGTAGGGATAATGGGCGCAGTAACATACTTCTGTGACCCAGCGAGAGTTGAACGAGGTGACATGAACTGTCAGTGGCTTATATCAGATGGGATACATACATGAGATTGCTTTCAAATCTACACTCGAAAACCTAACCAAGTAAAAGCGAACGTGGGGAGGATTCGAAACTGGTAACGAAATCTTAAGCTGGAAAGAGTCATCACTATGGATACATATTATGCGAAACCAATCAAGTGCTCATTACTGATCCAAAACCGAAGAGCACTAGTGAACACCTTAATCTCACCCTAGTTCACATCCAAGTGATCGACCACGTGTGTGAAGCAAAGACCAATCGAATTCCTCAATGGACCGAACACTATGAACAAATGGCCAAAAACGTTATAACTATCCAAACATACTACTATCTAGCGAAAGTCATCACGATGGAACCATACCATGATCTTTAACCTATAGCGCTCACCATATTCCTACCCAGAGTGCAAGTGAACAGATTGCCCACCCTTACCCAGTTCACAACCACGTGATCGACTAACATACCGAGGTTACCACAAGTCAAAGTTATACGTTTACAAGCGCAAGACCAATCGAAAACCCCGAAAGCAATCTCGACCCAAAATGTATTATCCGTGAGTGTAGTCGAGTCTCGTACTCGTCATCTGTAATCGTCGGATAGAATATCCAGTACACGGTTGTCTTTCCAAATGAAATCTACATACAGAACTCGCTCTTGGCAAATGGGTGGCAATGGCGCAATCAGGAGCGAGTTCCCGTCCGGGTGCCAAGTGATTGGCAAATGTCTGGGGGAAAGCAACCATATATTGATTTGTCTGTTAGTGTACTGGGTGTTTGAGGTATGTAGTATCCACGCTTGGTTGGGTGTGTCAGAGGACCATGGATGCGTTCACAACCCCAATTGGGGTACATCGGGAATGATTTTGTGGAACCGATGTGCCCGGCACACACTAAGTTTTGTTGCAAGTTAATAGTGTGCCATGTCCGGGGGGGTTGTGATTAAACTCTGGTGAATTGCGTACTGTGGTGATTGGGGTATGAAAGCCCCGCAGTTGCAATGATCGGACGCGCCTAGCGTGTCCTTTAGTTGATGGTAGGGAAATGAAGGCCCTTGTCAGCTCACCTAAGTATTCATGGAAGTTTGGCATAAGGTCGCTGTGGTAGGGGTATGAAGGCCCCGTCAGCGCATGCACAATCGGGCGCACGTGCGCTTAGCGGAGTCGAATGCCGCTCAAGTGCCTGTCCGGTGCATCGGGTGTGTGTGATACGAGGGCAATGAGGTTCGCACGGGGGCTCGCCTCCCGTGTGCTACCGGACTTGACAACATATAGAACGTGGTGTTTGCTCCTCCGGGTGCAATGGGACAATGAACATTCGAACGCAAAGTCGGAATTCTGGTTGATCCTACCAGTAATATACGCTCGTCTCAAAGGTTAAGCCATGCATGTCTAAGTACAAACAGATTTAATGTGAAACCGCATAAGGCTCAGTATAACAGCTATAATTTACGAGATCATCAACCTAGTTACTTGGATAACTGTGGAAAATCTAGAGCTAATACATGCAACATGCCAGGACCCTCGCGGGAACTGGTGCACTTATTAGTCAAACCAATCGCGGGTTCTCCGTGTCATTGAGTTGAAGTCTGGATAATGATGCTGATCGTATGGTCTCGCACCGACGACAGATCTCGCAAATATCTGCCCTATCAACTATGGATGGTAGTATAGAGGACTACCATGGTTGCAACGGGTAACGGGGAATCAGGGTTCGATTCCGGAGAGGGAGCCTGAGAAATGGCTACCACATCCAAGGAAGGCAGCAGGCGCGTAAATTACCCAATCCCGGGACGGGGAGGTAGTGACGAGAAATAACAATATGAAACTCTTTAATGATGTTTCATAATTGGAATGAGTAGAGCATAAATCCTTCTACGAGGATCAAGTGGAGGGCAAGTCTGGTGCCAGCAGCCGCGGTAATTCCAGCTCCACTAGCGTATATTAAAATTGTTGCGGTTAAAACGTTCGAAGTTGATACTTGTCCAACACAGTCCGGCTCCGCCGACCCGGTCAACCCGTGGTCGGTGGGCCAAGTCGGAATCTGGTTGCGACTCAATGGTGTGGTAGGGCACCAAGTCTGTGTCATGGTGTGCCCTTCAACGGGTGCAAGTGTAACATAGAGCTCGACCGCTCACGTTTACCTTGAACAAATTAGAGTGCTTAAAGCAGGGTGCCCAAACGCCCTAGAATAATCTTGCATGGAATAATGGAATACGACCTTGGTCTAATCTTTCATTGGTTTGTACTCAGACCGGAGGTAATGATTAACAGAAGTAGTTGGGGACACTAGTATTACGGCGCGAGAGGTGAAATTCGTAGACCGTCGTAAGACTAACTAAAGCGAAGGCATTTGTCAAGGATGCTTTCTTTAATCAAGAACGAAAGTTAGAGGATCGAAGGCGATTAGATACCGCCCTAGTTCTAACCGTAAACGATGCCAACTAGCAATTGGGAGACGCTACAACCAGGTGCTCTCAGTAGCTTCCGGGAAACCAAAGTCAGGTTCCGGGGGAAGTATGGTTGCAAAGTTGAAACTTAAAGGAATTGACGGAAGGGCACCACAATGAAATGGAGCTTGCGGTTCAATTTGACTCAACACGGGAAAACTTACCAGGTCCGAACTTATGGAGGTGAGACAGATTAATAGCTCTTTCTCAAATTTAAGGGTAGTGGTGCATGGCCGTTCTTAGTTCGTGGATTGATTTGTCTGGTTAATTCCGATAACGAACGTGACTCACATATGCTAACTAGAACGCAGTCAGCGTTAATGCGTCGATGCCGATTGGAACGGGTTAGGACCTTTCGGTGGAGTATGACCTGACACCTTCGCTGTTCGTGTGCGCAAGTGCACTTACGGTACGCTGCTTAGCAGGACAATTTGTGTTTAGCAAAATGAGATCGAGCGATAACAGGTCCGTGATGCCCTTAGATGTTCTGGGCTACACGCGTGCTACAATGTGGGTAGCAGCGTGTCTCCTATTCCGAGAGGAACGGGAAATCACTCAAATACTCACTTAGTAGGGATTATGGATTGCAATGGTCCATATGAACTCGGAACTTCTAGTAAGTGCTGGTCATCAGCCAGCGTTGAATACGTCCCTGCCCTTTGTACACACCGCCCGTCGCTACTACCGATGGATTATTTAGTGAGGTCTTTGGAGATGATCGTTCGCTGGATCCTCGTGAACCGCGTCTGCTTTATCGAAGTTGACCGAACTTGATGATTTAGAGGAAGTAAAAGTCGTAACAAGGTTTCCGTAGGTGAACCTGCGGAAGGATCATTAGTGGCCAAGTGATCCTTCCAGAAGTCCGAACCTGCGGGTTGAGACTTCGGCACAAGTTGCCATATGATAGTTGACGAAACACGTTAGAAGTCCGAACCTGCGGGTTGAGACTTCGGCACAAGTTGCCATATGATAGTTGACGAAACACGTTAGAAGTCCGAACCTGCGGGTTGAGACTTCGGCACAAGTTGCCATATGATAATTGACGAAACACTATAGAAGTCCGAACCTGCGGGTTGAGACTTAGGCACAAGTTGCCATATGATAATTGACGAAACACTATAGAAGTCCGAACCTGCGGGTTGAGACTTAGGCACAAGATCATTGTATGGTTCCATCGTGATGACTTTCGCTAGATAGTAGGATGTTTGGATAGTTATAACGTTTTTGGCCATTTGTTCATAGTGTTCGGTTCATTGAGGAATTCGATTGGTCTTTGCTTCACACACGTGGTCGATCACTTGGATGTGAACTAGGGTGAGATTAAGGTGTTCACTAGTGCTCTCTTTGGGTTTGGATCAGTACTGAGCACTTGATTGGTTTCGCATAATATGTATCCATAGTGATGACTCTTTCCAGCTTAAGATTTCGTTACCGGTTTCGAATCCTCCCCACGTTCGCTTTTACTTGGTTAGGTTTTCGAGTGTAGATTTGAAAGCAATCTCATGTATGTATCCCATCTGATATAAGCCACTGACAGTTCATGTCACCTCGTTCAACTCTCGCTGGGTCACAGAAGTATGTTACTGCGCCCATTATCCCTACTCGGATAGGTTCGGTTCGTTCGTTTTATACTACGGTGAGTAAACTCAATTTGTGCATCGCATAGCCATGGAAAGCAAGCTTTCGCGGGCCTCTTCGACTGTTTTGATACGAGCTGTGCCCGTGATGCTTGTCATCCCAGGATACTAGACCCCTTTGGACGACCGCATGACCATCAGAAAGTAAATTCCACGTTCGATTTGGGGTGTGAACCCCGAACATAAAGTCTTTGTGTAGAACCACGAGGGCTCTATAGTACCGATTCTCTCGGTACGCTTGGTCCGTGTTCCTTTATGTTCGTACTCTTGTGTGAATAAATCACGTTCGTTTCAGGATATTTGCTACTGTCACCGTTTGAGTACTATGGGGTTTGAACCCCTAACATAAAGTCTTAATGTAGAACCACGAGGGCTCTATAGTACCGATTCTCTCGGTACGCTTGGTCCGTGTTCCTTTATGTTTGTACTCTTGTCTGTATAAAATTCATGTTCGTTTTGGGATATTTGCTACTTTCACCAGGGCTTTATTTGAACCGATTCTCTCGGTACGCTTGGTCCGTGTTTCTTGTCATAATGTATGACCCATCAGGGTCCCGTTCTTCATACAAGTCTGCCTTGCTATTGTGGTAACTTTTTAGTGTAGTTCTGACATCCCCATTTTGGGACTTAGCCGATTTTTCATATATTTCCATATGACCCATAGGGTCCCTTTCTTCATACAAGCTTGCCTAGGGCGATCGGTCAAAACTTGTCTTACTATTCGATTGGTCTTCGCACTTTCACCCTAGGCACTTTGCCTAGGTCTTGCTTCTTGAGGGAGTCAAAACCCGAAATAAGGGGATTGCGGATTTCAATTTTCCTCCCCTGTCTACACTACACTAACCCGCTTTTTCCGGGTCCTCACCGCCATACAACTTTGCCTAGGTCACTTGTACTCTTGACTTAGGCCATCTGACTTGGTCCGTGTTTCTTCCTAGGGTGTACCTAGGTAACTTGCCTTGCTTGATGTGGTAACTTTTTAGTGTAGTTATGACATCCCAATTTTGGGACTTAGCCGATTTTTCATATATTTCCATATGACCCATAGGGTCCCTTTCTTCATACAAGCTTGCCTAGGGCGATCGGTCAAAACTTGTCTTACTATTCGATTGGTCTTCGCACTTTCACCCTAGGCACTTTGCCTAGGTCTTGCTTCTTGAGGGAGTCAAAACCCGAAATAAGGGGATTGCGGATTTCAATTTTCCTCCCCTGTCTACAATACACTAACCCGCTTTTTCCGGGTCCTCACCGCCATACAACTTTGCCTAGGTCACTTGTACTCTTGACTTAGGCCATCTGACTTGGTCCGTGTTTCTTCCTAGGGTGTACCTAGGTAACTTGCCTTGCTTGATGTGGTAACTTTTTAGTGTAGTTATGACATCCCAATTTTGGGACTTAGCCGATTTTTCATATATTTCCATATGACCCATAGGGTCCCTTTCTTCATACAAGCTTGCCTAGGGCGATCGGTCAAAACTTGTCTTACTATTCGATTGGTCTTCGCACTTTCACCCTAGGCACTTTGCCTAGGTCTTGCTTCTTGAGGGAGTCAAAACCCGAAATAAGGGGATTGCGGATTTCAATTTTCCTCCCCTGTCTACAATACACTAACCCGCTTTTTCCGGGTCCTCACCGCCATACAACTTTGCCTAGGTCACTTGTACTCTTGACTTAGGCCATCTGACTTGGTCCGTGTTTCTTCCTAGGGTGTACCTAGGTAACTTGCCTTGCTTGATGTGGTAACTTTTTAGTGTAGTTATGACATCCCAATTTTGGGACTTAGCCGATTTTTCATATATTTCCATATGACCCATAGGGTCCCTTTCTTCATACAAGCTTGCCTAGGGCGATCGGTCAAAACTTGTCTTGCTATTCGATTGGTCTTCGCACTTTCACCCTAGGCACTTTGCCTAGGTCTTGCTTCTTGAGGGAGTCAAAACCCGAAATAAGGGGATTGCGGATTTCAATTTTCCTCCCCTGTCTACAATACACTAACCCGCTTTTTCCGGGTCCTCACCGCCATACAACTTTGCCTAGGTCACTTGTACTCTTGACTTAGGCCATCTGACTTGGTCCGTGTTTCTTCCTAGGGTGTACCTAGGTAACTTGCCTTGCTTGATGTGGTAACTTTTTAGTGTAGTTATGACATCCCAATTTTGGGACTTAGCCGATTTTTCATATATTTCCATATGACCCATAGGGTCCCTTTCTTCATACAAGCTTGCCTAGGGCGATCGGTCAAAACTTGTCTTACTATTCGATTGGTCTTCGCACTTGCACCCTAGGCACTTTGCCTAGGTCAAGCTTCTTGAGGGAGTCAAAACCCGAAATAAGGGGATTGCGGATTTCAATTTTCCTCCCCTGTCTACAATACACTAACCCGCTTTTTCCGGGTCCTCACCGCCATACAACTTTGCCTAGGTCACTTGTACTCTTGACTTAGGCCATCTGACTTGGTCCGTGTTTCTTCCTAGGGTGTACCTAGGTAACTTGCCTTGCTTGATGTGGTAACTTTTTAGTGTAGTTATGACATCCCAATTTTGGGACTTAGCCGATTTTTCATATATTTCCATATGACCCATAGGGTCCCTTTCTTCATACAAGCTTGCCTAGGGCGATCGGTCAAAACTTGTCTTACTATTCGATTGGTCTTCGCACTTGCACCCTAGGCACTTTGCCTAGGTCAAGCTTCTTGAAGGGGCCAAAACCCAAAATAAAGGTCTTGAGGATTTCAATTTTCCTCCCCTGTCTACACTACACTAACCCGATTTTTCCGGGTCCTCACCGCCATACAACTTTGCCTAGGTACCTTGTACGTGTGACTTAGGCCATCTGACTTGGTCCGTGTTTCTTGCTAGGGTTCACCTAGGTAGTTTACCTTGCTTGATGTGGTAACTTTTTAGTGTAGTTATGACATCCCAATTTTGGGACTTAGCCGATTTTTCGCATATTTCCATTTTACCCATCAGGGTCCTTTCCTTCATATAAGTTTGCCTTGCTTGATGTGGTAACATTTTAGTGTAGTTATGACATCCCAATTTTGGGACTTAGCCGATTTTTCATATATTTCCATTTGACCCATCAGGGTCCTTTCCTTCATATAAGTTTGCCTTGCTTGATGTGGTAACTTTTTAGTGTAGTTATGACATCCCAATTTTGGGACTTAGCCGATTTTTCATATATTTCCATTTGACCCATCAGGGTCCTTTCCTTCATATAAGTTTGCCTTGCTTGATGTGGTAACATTTGAGTGTAGTTCTGACATCCCAATTTTGGGACTTAGCCGATTTTTCGTAAAATACCATATGACCCATCAGGGTCCTTTCCTTCATATAAGTTTGCCTTGCTTGATGTGGTAACATTTGAGTGTAGTTCTGACATCCCAATTTTGGGACTTAGCCGATTTTTCGTAAAATACCATATGACCCATCAGGGTCCTTTCCTTCATATAAGTTTGCCTTGCTTGATGTGGTAACTTTTTAGTGTAGTTATGACATCCCAATTTTGGGACTTAGCCGATTTTTCGATCAATACCATATGACCCATCAGGGTCTTTTCCTTCATACAAGCTTGCCTACGGTCATCGGTCAAAACTTGTCTTACTATTCGATTGGTCTTTCACTTTTCACCCTAGGCATTTTGCCTATGTATTGCTTCTTGAATAGGTCAAAACCCGAAATAAGGGGATTGCGGATTTCAATTTTCCTCCCCTGTCTACACTACACTAACCCGATTTTTCCGGGTCCTCACCGCCATACAACTTTGCCTAGGTCACTTGTACTCGAGACTTAGGCCATCTCGCTTGGTCCGTGTTTCTTGCTAGGGTGCACCTAGGTAATTTGCCTTGCTTGATGTGGTAACATTTGAGTGTAGTTCTGACATCCCAATTTTGGGACTTAGCCGATTTTTCGTAAAATACCATATGACCCATCAGGGTCCTTTCCTTCATATAAGTTTGCCTTGCTTGATGTGGTAACATTTGAGTGTAGTTCTGACATCCCAATTTTGGGACTTAGCCGATTTTTCGTAAAATACCATATGACCCATCAGGGTCCTTTCCTTCATATAAGTTTGCCTTGCTTGATGTGGTAACATTTGAGTGTAGTTCTGACATCCCAATTTTGGGACTTAGCCGATTTTTCGTAAAATACCATATGACCCATCAGGGTCCTTTCCTTCATATAAGTTTGCCTTGCTTGATGTGGTAACATTTGAGTGTAGTTCTGACATCCCAATTTTGGGACTTAGCCGATTTTTCGTAAAATACCATATGACCCATCAGGGTCCTTTCCTTCATATAAGTTTGCCTTGCTTGATGTGGTAACATTTGAGTGTAGTTCTGACATCCCAATTTTGGGACTTAGCCGATTTTTCATATATTTCCATTTGACCCATCAGGGTCCTTTCCTTCATATAAGTTTGCCTTGCTTGATGTGGTAACTTTTTAGTGTAGTTATGACATCCCAATTTTGGGACTTAGCCGATTTTTCATATATTTCCATTTGACCCATCAGGGTCCTTTCCTTCATACAAGTTTGCCTTGCTTGATGTGGTAACATTTGAGTGTAGTTCTGACATCCCAATTTTGGGACTTAGCCGATTTTTCATATATTTCCATTTGACCCATCAGGGTCCTTTCCTTCATATAAGTTTGCCTTGCTTGATGTGGTAACTTTTTAGTGTAGTTATGACATCCCAATTTTGGGACTTAGCCGATTTTTCGATCAATACCATATGACCCATGAGGGTCTTTTCCTTCATACAAGCTTGCCTACGGTCATCGGTCAAAACTTGTCTTACTATTCGATTGGTCTTTCACTTTTCACCCTAGGCATTTTGCCTATGTATTGCTTCTTGAATAGGTCGAAACCCAAAATAAAGGTCTTGAGGATTTGGAATTTCCTCCCCTGTCTACACTACACTAACCATATTTTTCCGGGTCTTCACCGCCATACAACTTTGCCTAGGTCACTTGTACTCTTGACTTAGGCCATCTGACTTGGTCCGTGTTTCTTGCTAGGGTTCACCTAGGTAGTTTGCCTTGCTTGGTGTGGTAACATTTGAGTGTAGTTCTGACATCCCAATTTTGGGACTTAGCCGATTTTTCATATATTTCCATATGACCCATCAGGGTCCTTTCCTTCATATAAGTTTGCCTTGCTTGATGTGGTAACTTTTTAGTGTAGTTATGACATCCCAATTTTGGGACTTAGCCGATTTTTCGTAAAATACCATATGACCCATCAGGGTCCTTTCCTTCATATAAGTTTGCCTTGCTTGATGTGGTAACTTTTTAGTGTAGTTATGACATCCCAATTTTGGGACTTAGCCGATTTTTCATATATTTCCATATGACCCATCAGGGTCCTTTCCTTCATATAAGTTTGCCTTGCTTGATGTGGTAACATTTGAGTGTAGTTCTGACATCCCAATTTTGGGACTTAGCCGATTATTCATATATTTCCATATGACCCATCAGGGTCCTTTCCTTCATATAAGTTTGCCTTGCTTGATGTGGTAACTTTTTAGTGTAGTTATGACATCCCAATTTTGGGACTTAGCCGAATTTTCGCATATTTCCATTTTACCCATCAGGGTCCTTTCCTTCATATAAGTTTGCCTTGCTTGATGTGGTAACTTTTTAGTGTAGTTATGACATCCCAATTTTGGGACTTAGCCGATTTTTCGTAAAATACCATTTGACCCATCAGGGTCCTTTCCTTCATATAAGTTTGCCTTGCTTGATGTGGTAACGTTTGAGTGTAGTTATGACATCCCAATTTTGGGACTTAGCCGATTTTTCATATATTTCCATATGACCCATCAGGGTCCTTTCCTTCATATAAGTTTGCCTTGCTTGATGTGGTAACATTTGAGTGTAGTTCTGACATCCCAATTTTGGGACTTAGCCGATTTTTCGTAAAATACCATATGACCCATCAGGGTCCTTTCCTTCATATAAGTTTGCCTTGCTTGATGTGGTAACTTTTTAGTGTAGTTCTGACATCCCAATTTTGGGACTTAGCCGATTTTTCGATCAATACCATATGACCCATCAGGGTCCTTTCCTTCATATATGTTTGCCTTGCTTGATGTGGTAATTTTTTAGTGTAGTTATGACATCCCAATTTTGGGACTTAGCCGAGTTTTCGATCAATACCATATGACCCATCAGGGTACTTTTCTTCATATAAGTTTCCCAAGACTTAGTGCTTTTTACCTTTGGACACCAATATCACCCTTACGGGTATCTTTGATCTTCGCACCTTGTATTGACCAAATGTAGGTCTCGCTATGCCGAACATATAATTGTTCCACACCAAGTCTCTATCTTGAGCCATTAAGGCTCTAACTTGTACCAATTGCTTGGTACTCTTGGTCCGTGTTTCATCGCGTACTGACTTCCTGACTTGGTGCTTTTTACCTTTGGACACCAATATCACCCTTACGGGTATCTTTGATCTTCTCACTCTGTATTGACCAAATGTAGGTCTTGTAATGCCAAACATATAATTGTTCTACACCAAGTCTCTATCTCGTACCGCCAGCTCGGTACATTCGATCAACCTGCCCTTAAGGCACCCGGGACTTAGCCATTTTTTCACATTTTTCATGATTTTGAGGTAACTTGTCTCGACTTTGTCACCTTATATCACCAAGATCCTTTCCCTTTAGCGCTTCACTCCGTTCGTATGATATTTAGCGCTGACTATCACCTTTCCATCGCTGTGCTCAACTTCTTATTCGGTGCCATAGAGCCAGAGATATTCGGTGTATGCTGTTATAAGGGAAGTTTATGACTTTTTCAAAGGCCCACTTTGGGACGCCCATATCTCACCTTCAGGTACCTGCGATCTTCTTGTCGTCTATGGACGAAACTTAGGTCTTGTCTTGGCCAACTTATAAATGTTCTACGGCCAAGCCGTATCTCTTACCGCCAGCCCGGTATTTTTGGACTTAGTCGGATTTTCGCTTCTCGTGGTAACAATTTCTGACTTTGACGCACAATAACACCCGAACGACCGCATGCTAGCGCCTTGCTTGGTAGGAATTATAGTTAGCGCTGCCTTTTCTCTTTCCATCGGTACCTTGTTCGTTCCATTCCATGCCATACAGCCGAAGTTATGATGTTTCCCGTTTTTCCTATCATGTGGAGCTTATGCTCTGGGAAAACCATCTAACACCCGTACCACCCTTTTGGGTACCTCCGATCTCGACACTATGTTCGGGCCAAATATAGGTTATAACATGCCCGACTTATAATTGTTCTACACCAAGTCTCTATCTCTTACCGCCAGCTCGGTATTTTACTCGTAAGTCCAAATTTCACAACTTGTACTTTTTGGCCCAATGTACTCGAGTTCCAATTTTGGTAACATTTTTCGACTTTGTCGCTTAATAACTTCCAAACCATGCTAGTTAGCGCTTTGCTTTCTTCTAGTCGTATCTAGCGCTGGGTGTAACCTTTCCAAAACATATCCTAGCTTAACAATCCATGCGATACAGCCGGAGCTATATGGTGCGCAAGTCAAATCCATTTTAGCCATGTTTCATTTTTGCCAATTTTTGACCACTCGTATCACCCTTCCAGAGTGGTCCGATCTTCTTGCTTTCTATGGCCGACTTTTAGGTCTTGTAAAGGCAAACTTATAAGTATTCTACGTCAACCCGCTATCTCTTACCGCCTGCTCGGTATTCTTGGTCTTGTGTGATTTTTGGCCATTTTGGTATTATTTTTCGACTTTGTCGCTTAATAACTCCGTTTTGCTCAACACTAAGCGCTTCGGTTGTTTGGGATTATAGTTAGCGCTCGGTTCGACCTTTCCAACGCTGGCCTTAGCTTGTCGATCCGTTCCATACAGCCGGAGTTATTCGCGATACCGTGTTTCAACCCATTTCTCAAGTCTCATTTTTGCCCAACTTTGAACCAGCCATATCACCCTCTTGGGTACCTCCGATCTTCTCGCTCTATATTGGCCAAAGTTAGGTCTTGTGGTAACCTACTTATGATTGTTCTACGCCGTGTTCGTAGCTCTTAGCGTTCGCTCGCTATTTTCGATCATAAGGTGAATTTTTGCCTCTAAACCACCATTTTTCACCTTTGCCCCTTAATATGACCGACTTGCTCAATACTTAGCGCTTCGCTTGGTAGGACACATAGCTAGCGCTCGTCAAGACCTTTCCAACGCATATCTTAGCTTTCCGATCCGAGCCATACAGCCTGAGCTATAGGCGATACCGTTTTTCCCATTTTCTTGGTCACATGCACTTTAAGGTACCACTTTTTGCCTTTGACCCTTAATACCTCCTCCGGGTCACTAGAAGGCGCTTAGCTTGGTAGGAAACATAGCTAGAGCAGGCCTTCACCTTTCCAAAACTGCCTCAAGTGTACCGATCCGACATCTAGAACCAAAGTTATGGTCATTCCCATCATGCTCTACTTTCATGGTCAACCTCCACCACGCACACCTAGGTTGGACCAACTTTCACCAACTCATCTCGAACCCCAAATTTGCTTCGACCTACTAGATTTCCCTAGCAAAGTGGTCAAAACATCCATTACAACACGACTGGTCTTTCTGGTGGTCGACCTAGGCAACTTTGTTCGACGCCCACCACCCCATGGAATTAAAAGAGTTGGTTCAGTTAAATGTTTGGAAACTTTTTCGAGCCGGTCTAAAATACACTCATCGAATTTTTTTTTGGTCCACACCGTCATACAAGTTTCCCTAGGTCAAGTTTTTCTTCCGGATCGGCCGCGGACCTCACTTTTCATTATCTAGGGAGGCCATAGGGCCCCAAAAGGGGTTTTTTAAAATTTTCGACACTTTCGACTTTGGTCGGATTTTTTCCGATTTTGGTCCGACCTAGGGACTTGGTGGTCCAAGGAGCCTCGGGACCAAACTTTTTTCTCAGGGGTCCCTACCTCCATACAACTTTGCCTAGGTCAATTTTTTGTTCCAAATCGATCGCGGGTTTCACTTTTCAATATTTAGGGCTCGAGTAAAGTACGAATATAGGGTTTTCTCATTTTTCGACATTTTCGACTTTTTTTTGATTTTTTCGGGTGTATCGAGCTTCGGCATAGCCATACCGTTTGTGTTTCTCAATTTTTTATTTGACTAGTCGTAAGTACTCGAGTAGATGAAACTTTTTGCCGAAGACACCATGCCTCGGAAACGACTCCTTCATGCTCAAAATTGGGGCCAAAGGTGATTTTTGTTACTTTTCCTTAGGGGGCCCAACACTTAGAAAATTTTCAAAATCGCGATTTTTCGATTGCGAGCTAGCGCTTTGCGGTCTTCGGCAATGTTTTAGATCTTGATGAGATAAGACTTTTTGGCCATGAGACATTTACCCCTCCGACCCCTCCTTCCCCCCGCAAATCGCCCATCAAAGTGCAATTTTTGCTTTTTCACCTCTTTGCACGCACTGTTCGGCCCAAATGGCCACTTTCTATGGGTCTGAGCGCTTTGCGGTCTTCGGCAAACTTATAGATCGTACCAATTCCTAATTATAATTATTCCCCACCACCTTCGTACCTCTTCATCCCTGGCCACTATTCGCGTACCAAGGTAATTTTTGTTCATTTTGTCAACATTTTTCATTTTTGACTGCTTATATCGGCCTTGCCATGAACCGATAGCGCTTCGCTGTGTTCTAACGTAAGTTAGTACTACTCAATACCTTTCCAAATCATGTCTTAGATTGCCATTTGCTTGCATACAGCCGGAGCTATGAGCGATACCGTAAAAAGTACCGAAACTTGGAAAAATCCTTGGATCGCCCATATCCCCCCTTTGGGGGCCAGATATCGAAAAAAGTTCTGATTCAAAAAGTTGCGCATCAACGTGTTCTAGTTATGTCTAGAACATTTCACTTCGCTAGCTGGCCTGCAACTTAGCCGTAATTGGGATTTTAGGGTGTTCTTGGAGGGCCCATTTCCTGCGACTTGGTATCTTTTGGGCCCTATGTTTCGCTAATATCTCCACGAGTTTTCCAGATAGCGTTCTCATACTTTCAGGGTGTTTAGAGCACTTCAAGACCTTTCCAACGCTATGCCGTTTGCTTCGCTCGGACATCTACAGCCGAAGTTATTCGAGGTACTTGGTACCTTACCCTGTTTTCTCAGTACTTGGTCGAAAATTTCGATCAGCCATATGACCGACTTGGACAACCCTGGGCGGGTTGACCCCATATAACTAAACTTTTGTCTCGTAAAGGCAAACTTATAAATGTTCTACGTCAACTCGCTATCTCGTACCGCCTTGACGGTATACTTGGTTCAAGGGCCATTTCCAGCGTTTTGGTCGCAATTTCGCTCTAAGTTTCGCTAATACCTTCGTCCGTGGACATGGTTATTTTTTGTTCGTATTTTTCCTTGATAGTCCCACTCAGGACTATTCCATACCAGAGTCAAGCGTCCCGCTAAGTGCCATACAGCCTGAGTTATAATTCATGAAAGGTACCTCTACCAGTTTTTGCCATACTTGGGTGCAAGCCATGAATCACCCATATCTCCACTTTGGAGGCCAGCTACCGCCTGGGCCACATATACTTTTTTGTTGGTCATACCATGCACAGTTTATAATTGTTCTACGCCAACTTGCTATCTCTTCTCCAACTTGCCGTTATTCTTGGTCCAAGTCTCATTTCATTCGTTTTTGGACCCTTGTTGCTCTATGTTTCACTAATAGCTTCGCCCACCAACATGCTGATTTTCTGCTCGTATTTTTCCGTAATAGTTCCAATCAAGACCATTCTAAATCACACCGTGACTTGTCGCTCGGTGAAAAACTGACCGAGTTATAATTCATGAAAGGTACCTCAACCTGCTACAGCACATGGTCGGCCCAAACCATAAACCGACCAAACGACCGACTTGGAGCACCCTGACCGGGTTGCTCCCATATAATGAAATTTGCGTCTATACCCACCCAACGTATGAATATTCTACGCCAAGTCGCTATCTCTTACCGGTCAGCCGGTATTCACCTTTCAAGGGTGATTTTGGTCAAGTGCCATTTCCTGCGACTTGGTCCCCGAATTGGACCATCATCACCTAATATCTCCGTGGTCTTTCAACTCAGCCTCATGAAACTTTCAGGGTAGATAGGTCTCCCCAAGACCTTTCCAACGATATGCGCTTTGCCTCGCTCGGCCATCGACAGCCGAAGTTATTCATGGTACTTGGTACCTTACCCTGTTTTTACCATACTTGTTCGTACTTGGGTGCAAAACATGAATCACCCATATCTCCACTTTGGAGGCCAGCTACCGCCTTGTCCCCATATACTTTTTTGTTGGTCATAATATGCACAATTTTTAAATATTCTACGCCAACTTGCTACCTCGTCTCCAACTTGCCGTTATTCTTGGTTCAAGTCCCATTTCATTCGTTTTTGGACCCTTGTTGCTCTATGTTTCACTAATAGCTTCGCCCACCAACATGCTGATTTTCTATTCGTATTTTTCCGTAATAGTTCCTTTCAATACCATTCCAAATCATAACGCAACTTGTCGCTCGGTGGCAAACTGACCGAGTTATAATTCATGAAAGGTACCTCTACCTGCTACAGCACATGGTCGGCCCAAACCATAAACCGACCAAACGACCGACTTGGAGCACCCTGATCGGGTTGCTCCCATATAATGAAATTTGCGTCTATACCCGCCCAACGTATGAATATTCTACGCCAAGTCGCTATCTCTTACCGGTCAGCCGGTATTCACCTTTCAAGGGTGATTTTGGTCAAGTGCCATTTCCTGCGACTTGGTCCCCGAATTGGACCATCATCACCTAATATCTCCGTGGTCTTTCAACTCAGCCTCATAAAACTTTCAGGGTAGATAGGTCTCCCCAAGACCTTTCCAACGGTGAGCCGTTTGCCTCGCTCGGCCATCTACAGCCGAAGTTATTAATGGTACTTGGTACCTTACCCTGTTTTTTCCATACTTGTTCGTACTTGGGTACAAACTTTGGATCGCCCATATCTCCACTTTGGAGGCCAGCTAGCACCTTGGCCCCATATACTTTTTTGTTGGTCATGCCATGCACCAAATATAATTGTTCTACGCCAACTTGCTATCTCTTCTCCAACTTGCCGTTATTCTTGGTCCAATTCCCATTTCATTTGGTTTTGGACCCATTTTGCTATATGTTTCACTAATAGCTTCGGCCATGGACAAGCTGATTTTCGATTGGTATTTTTCCTTGATAGTCCCACTCAAGACCATTCCAAAACACACCGCAGCTTGTCGCTCGGTGGCAAACTGACCAAGTTATAATTCATGAAAGGTACCTCAACTTGGCACACCACGTGGTCGGCCCAAACCATAAACCAACCAAACGACCGACTTGGAGCACCCTGACCGGGTTGGCCCCATATAATAAAAGTTGCGTCTCTACACGCCCAACTTATGAATATTCTACGCCAAGTCGCTATCTCTTACCGGTAAGCCGGTATTCACCTTCCAAGGGTGATTTTGGTCAAGCGCCATTTCCTGCGACTTGGTCCCCGAATTGGACCATCATCACCGATGATGTATGGAGATGAATCTTGCAAACCGATGATGTATGGAGATGATGTAGGATGCTGCATGGAGATGAATCTTGATCTTCTTCATCTCCCATCTTAAAACAGCATCCCTACTTAAATGCATCTCGGACTTAGTCGATTTTTCATAAATTCTAAGAAAAACATATGTTAGGATGCTGCGAGATGAATGGGATGCTGCATGGAGATGAATCTGGATCTTCCTCATCTCTCATCTCAGTACAGCATCTCTACTTAAAGGCATCTCGGACTTAGTCGATTTTTAATAAATTCTAAAAAATTCAAATGTTAGGATGCTGCGAGATGAATGGGATGCTGCATGGAGATGAACCTTGATCTTCTTCATCTCCCATCTCAATACAGCATCCCTACTTAAAGGCATCTCGGACTTAGTCGATTTTTCATAAATTCTAAGAAAAACATATGTTAGGATGCTGCAAGATGAATGAGATGCTGCATGGAGATGAATCTTGATCTTCTTCAACTCCCATCTCAATACAGCATCCCTACTTAAAGCCATATCGGACTTAGTCGATTTTTCATAAATTCATAGAAAAACATATGTTAGGATGCTGGGAGATGAATGGGATGCTGCATGGAGATGAATCTTGATCTTCTTCATCTCCCATCTTAATACAGCATCCCTACTTAAAGGCATCTCGGACTTAGTCGATTTTTCATAAATTCATAGAAATTCATATGTTAGGATGCTCCGAGATGAATGGGATGCTGCATGGAGATGAATCTTGATCTCCTACATCTCTCATCTCAATACAGCATCCCTACTTAAAGCCATCTCGGACTAAGTCGATTTTTCATAAATTCATAGAAATTCATATGTTAGGATGCTGCGAGATGAATGGGATGCTGCATGGAGATGAATCTTGATCTCCTACATCTCTCATCTCAATACAGCATCCCTATTTAAAGGCATCTCGGACTTAGTCGATTTTTCATAAATTCATAGAAATTCATATGTTAGGATGCTGGGAGATGAATGGGATGCTGCATGGAGATGAATCTTGATCTTCTTCATCTTCCATCTTAATACAGCATCCCTACTTAAAGGCATCTCGGACTTAGTCGATTTTTCATAAATTCTAAGAAATTCATATGTTAGGATGCTGGGAGATGAATGGGATGCTGCATGGAGATGAATCTTGATCTCCTACATCTCCCATCTCAATACAGCATCCCTACTTAAAGGCATCTCGGACTTAGTCGATTTTTCATAAATTCATAGAAATTCATATGTTAGGATGCTGCGAGATGAATGGGATGCTGCATGGAGATGAATCTTGATCTTCTTCATCTCCCATCTTAATACAGCATCCCTACTTAAAGGCATCTCGGACTTAGTCGATTTTTCATAAATTCTAAGAAATTCATATGTTAGGATGCTGGGAGATGAATGGGATGCTGCATGGAGATGAATCTTGATCTTCTTCATTTCCCGTCTTAATACAGCATCCCTACTTAAAGGCATCTCGGACTTAGTCGATTTTTTATAAATTTTAATAAAAACATATGTTTGGATGCTGCGAGATGAATGGGATGCTGCATGGAGATGAATCTTGATCTTCTTCATCTCCCATCTCAATACAGCATCCCTACTTAAAGGCATCTCGGACTTAGTCGATTTTTCATAAATTCTAAGAAAAACATATGTAACGATGCTGCGAGATGAATGGGATGCTGCATGGAGATGAATCTTGATCTTCTTCATCTCCCATCTTTAAATAGCATCCCTACTTAAAGGCATCTCGGACTTAGTCGATTTTTCATAAATTCTAAGAAAAACATATGTTGGGATGCTGCAAGATGAATGGGATGCTGCATGGAGATAAATCTTGATCTTTTTCATCTTCCATCTTAATACAGCATCCCTACTTAAAGGCATCTCGGACTTAGTCGATTTTTCATAAATTCTAAGAAAATAATATGTTAGGATGCTGCGAGATGAATGGGATGCTGCATGGAGATGAATCTTGATCATCTCCATCTCCCATCTTAATACAGCATCCCTACTTAAAGGCATCTCGGACTTAGTCGATTTTTCATAAATTCTAAGAAATTCATATGTTAGGATGCTGCGAGATGAATGGGATGCTGCATGGAGATGAATCTTGATCTTCTTCATCTCCCATCTCAATACAGCATCCCTACTTAAAGGCATCTCGGACTTAGTCGATTTTTCATAAATTCTAAGAAATTCATATGTTAGGATGCTGGGAGATGAATGGGATGCTGCATGGAGATGAATCTTGATCTTCTTCATCTCCCATCTTAATAGAGCATCCCTACTTAAAGGCATCTCGGACTTAGTCGATTTTTCATAAATTCTAAGAAAAACATATGTTAGGATGCTGCGAGATGAATGGCATGCTGCAAGGAGATAAATCTTGATCTTCTTCATCTCCCATCTCAATACAGCATCCCTACTTAAGGGCATCTCGGACTTAGTCGATTTTTCATAAATTCTAAGAAAAACATATGTTAGGATGCTGAGAGATGAATGGGATGCTGCATGGAGATAAATCTTGATCTTCTTCATCTCCCATCTCAATACAGCATCCCTGCTTAAAGGCATCTCGGACTTAGTCGATTTTTCATAAATTCTAAGAAATTCATATGTTAGGATGCTGCGAGATAAATGGGATGCTGCATGGAGATAAATATTGATCTTTTCCATCTCCCATCTTAATACAGCATCCCTACTTAAAGGCATCTCGGACTTAGACGATTTTTCATAAATTCTAAGAAAAACATATGTTAGGATGCTGCGAGGTGAATGGGATGCTGCATGGAGATGAATCTTGATCTTCTTCATCTTCCATCTTAATACAGCATCCCTTCTTAAAGGCATCTCGGACTTAGTCGATTTTTCATAAATTCTAAGAAAAACATATGTTAGGATGCTGCGAGATGAATTGGATGCTGTATGGAGATGAATCTTGATCTTCTTCATCTTCCATCTTAATACAGCATCCCTACCTAAAGGCATCTCGGACTTAGTCGATTTTTCATAAATTCTAAGAAATTCATATGTTGGGATGCTGCGAGATGCATGGGATGCTGCATGGAGATGAATCTTGATCTTCTTAATCTCCCATCTTAATACAGCATCCCTACTTAAAGGCATCTCGGACTTAGTCGATTTTTCATAAATTCTAAGAAAAACATATGTTAGGATGCTGCGAGATGAATGGGATGCTGCATGGAGATGAATCTTGATCTTCTTCAACTCCCATCTCAATACAGCATCCCTATGTAAAGGCATCTCGGACTTAGTCGATTTTTAATAAATTCTAAGAAAAACATATGTTAGGATGCTGCGAGACGAATGAGATGCTGCATGGAGATGAATCTTGATCTTCTTCATCTCGCATCTTAATAGAGCATCCCTACTTAAAGGCATCTCGGACTTAGTCGATTTTTCATAAATTCTAAGAAAAACATATGTTAGGATGCTCCGAGATGAATGGGATGCTGCATGGAGATGAATCTTGATCTTCTTCATCTCCCATCTCAATACAGCATCCCTACTTAAAGGCATCTCGGACTTAGTCGATTTTTCATAAATTCTAAGAGAAACATTTGTAAGGATCCTGCGAGATGAATGGGATGCTGCATGGAGATGAATCTGGATCTCCTACATCTCCCATCTCAATACAGCATCCCTACTTAAAGGCATCTCGGACTTAGTCGATTTTTCATAAATTCATAGAAATTCATATGTTAGGATGCTGCGAGATGAATGGGATGCTGCATGGAGATGAATCTTGATCTTCTTCATCTCCCATCTCGATACAGCATCCCTACTTAAAGGCATCTCGGACTTAGTCGATTTTTCATAAATTCTAAGAAATTCATATGTTAGGATGCTGCGAGAGGAATGGGATGCTGCATGGAGATGAATCTTGATCTTCTTCATCTCCCATCTCAATACAGCATCCCTACTTAAAGGCATCTCGGACTTAGTCGATTTTTCATAAATTCTAAGAGAAACATTTGTAAGGATCCTGCGAGATGAATGGGATGCTGCATGGAGATGAATCTTGATCTTCGTCACCTCCCATCTCGATACAGCATCCCTACTTAAAGGCATCTCGGACTTAGTCGATTTTTCATAAATTCTAAGAAATTCATATGTTAGGATGCTGCGAGATGAATGGGATGCTGCATGGAGATGAATCTTGATCTTCTTCATCTCCCATCTCGATACAGCATCCCTACTTAAAGGCATCTCGGACTTAGTCGATTTTTCATAAATTCTAAACAATTCATATGTTAGGATGCTGCGAGATGAATGGGATGCTGGATGGAGATGAATCTTGATCTTCTTCATCTCCCATCTCGATACAGCATCCCTACCTAAAGGCATCTCGGACTTAGTCGATTTTTCATAAATTCTAAACAATTCATATGTTAGGATGCTGCGAGATGAATGGGATGCTGCATGGAGATGAATCTTGATCTTCTTCATCTCCCATTTTAATACAGCATCCCTACTTAAAGGCATCTCGGACTTAGTCAATTTTTCATAAATTCTTAGAAATTCATATGTTAGGATGCTGCGAGAGGAATGGGATGCTGCATGGAGATGAATCTTGATCTTCTACATCTCCCATCTCAATACAGCATCCCTACTTAAAGGCATCTCGGACTTAGTCGATTTTTCATAAATTCTAAGAAATTCATATGTTAGGATGCTGCGAGATGAATGGGATGCTGCATGGAGATGAATCTTGATCTTCTACATCTCCCATCTTAATACAGCATCCCTACTTAAAGCCATCTCGGACTTAGTCGATTTTTCATAAATTCTAAGAAATTCATATGTTAGGATGCTGCGAGATGAATGGGATGCTGCATGGAGATGAATCTTGATCTTCTTCATCTCCCATCTCGATACAGCATCCCTACTTAAAGGCATCTCGGACTTAGTCGATTTTTCATAAATTCTAAACAATTCATATGTTAGGATGCTGCGAGATGAATGGGATGCTGGATGGAGATGAATCTTGATCTTCTTCATCTCCCATCTCGATACAGCATCCCTACCTAAAGGCATCTCGGACTTAGTCGATTTTTCATAAATTCTAAACAATTCATATGTTAGGATGCTGCGAGATGAATGGGATGCTGCATGGAGATGAATCTTGATCTTCTTCATCTCCCATTTTAATACAGCATCCCTACTTAAAGGCATCTCGGACTTAGTCAATTTTTCATAAATTCTTAGAAATTCATATGTTAGGATGCTGCGAGAGGAATGGGATGCTGCATGGAGATGAATCTTGATCTTCTACATCTCCCATCTCAATACAGCATCCCTACTTAAAGGCATCTCGGACTTAGTCGATTTTTCATAAATTCTAAGAAATTCATATGTTAGGATGCTGCGAGATGAATGGGATGCTGCATGGAGATGAATCTTGATTTTCCTCATCTCCCATCTTAATACAGCATCCCTACTTAAAGGCATCTCGGACTTAGTCGATTTTTCATAAATTCTAAGAAATTCATATGTTAGGATGCTGGGAGATGAATGGGATGCTACATAGAGATGAATCTTGATCTCCTACATCTCCCATCTTAATACAGCATCCCTACTTAAAGCCATCTCGGACTTAGTCGATTTTTCATAAATTCATAGAAATTCATATGTTAGGATGCTGGGAGATGAATGGGATGCTGCATGGAGATGCATCTTGATCTCCTACATCTCCCATCTTAATACAGCATCCCTACTTAAAGCCATCTCGGACCTAGTCGATTTTTCATAAATTCATAGAAATTCATATGTTAGGATGCTGCGAGATGAATGGGATGCTGCATGGAGATGAATCTTGATCTCCTACATCTCTCATCTCAATACAGCATCCCTACTTAAAGGCATCTCGGACTTAGTCGATTTTTCATAAATTCATAGAAATTCATATGTTAGGATGCTGCGAGATGAATGGGATGCTGCATGGAGATGAATCTTGATCTCCTTCATCTCTCATCTCAATACAGCATCCCTACTTAAAGCCATCTCGGACTTAGTCGATTTTTCATAAATTCATAGAAATTCATATGTAAGGATGCTGCGAGATGAATGGGATGCTGCATGGAGATGAATCATGATCTCCTACATCTCTCATCTCAATACAGCATCCCTACTTAAAGGCATCTCGGACTTAGTCGATTTTTCATAAATTCATAGAAATTCATATGTTAGGATGCTGCGAGATGAATGGGATGCTGCATGGAGATGAATCTTGATCTTCTTCATCTCCCATCTTAATACAGCATCCCTACTTAAAGGCATCTCGGACTTAGTCGATTTTTCATAAATTCTAAGAAATTCATATGTTAGGATGCTGGGAGATGAATGGAATGCTGCATGGAGATGAATTTTGATCTCCTACATCTCCCATCTCAATACAGCATCCCTACTTAAAGCCATCTCGGACTTAGTCGAATTTTCATAAATTCATAGAAATTCATATGTAAGGATGCTGCGAGATGAATGGGATGCTGCATGGAGATGAATCTTGATCTCCTACATCTCTCATCTCAATACAGCATCCCTACTTAAAGGCATCTCGGACTTAGTCGATTTTTCATAAATTCTAAGAAATTCATATGTTAGGATGCTGGGAGATGAATGGGATGCTGCATGGAGATGAATCTTGATCTTCTACATCTCCCATCTTAATACAGCATCCCTACCTCAAGCCATCTCGGACTTAGTCGATTTTTCATAAATTCTAAGAAATTCATATGTTAGGATGCTGCGAGATGAATGGGATGCTGCATGGAGATGAATCTTGATCTTCTTCATCTCCCATCCTAATACAGCATCCCTACTTAAAGGCATCTGGGACTTAGTCGATTTTTCATAAATTCTAAGAAATTCATATGTTAGGATGCTGGGAGATGAATGGGATGCTGCATGGAGATGAATCTTGATCTTCGTCACCTCCCATCTCGATACAGCATCCCTACTTAAAGGCATCTCGGACTTAGTCGATTTTTCATAAATTCTAAGAAATTCATATGTTAGGATGCTGCGAGATGAATGGGATGCTGCATGGAGATGAATCTTGATCTTCTTCATCTCCCATCTCGATACAGCATCCCTACTTAAAGGCATCTCGGACTTAGTCGATTTTTCATAAATTCTAAACAATTCATATGTTAGGATGCTGCGAGATGAATGGGATGCTGGATGGAGATGAATCTTGATCTTCTTCATCTCCCATCTCGATACAGCATCCCTACCTAAAGGCATCTCGGACTTAGTCGATTTTTCATAAATTCTAAACAATTCATATGTTAGGATGCTGCGAGATGAATGGGATGCTGCATGGAGATGAATCTTGATCTTCTTCATCTCCCATTTTAATACAGCATCCCTACTTAAAGGCATCTCGGACTTAGTCAATTTTTCATAAATTCTTAGAAATTCATATGTTAGGATGCTGCGAGAGGAATGGGATGCTGCATGGAGATGAATCTTGATCTTCTACATCTCCCATCTCAATACAGCATCCCTACTTAAAGGCATCTCGGACTTAGTCGATTTTTCATAAATTCTAAGAAATTCATATGTTAGGATGCTGCGAGATGAATGGGATGCTGCATGGAGATGAATCTTGATCTTCTTCATCTCCCATCCTAATACAGCATCCCTACTTAAAGGCATCTGGGACTTAGTCGATTTTTCATAAATTCTAAGAAATTCATATGTTAGGATGCTGGGAGATGAATGGGATGCTGCATGGAGATGAATCTTGATCTTCGTCACCTCCCATCTCAATACAGCATCCCTACTTAAAGGCATCTCGGACTTAGTCGATTTTTCATAAATTCTAAGAAATTCATATGTTAGGATGCTGCGAGATGAATGGGATGCTGCATGGAGATGAATCTTGATCTTCTTCATCTCCCATCTCGATACAGCATCCCTACTTAAAGGCATCTCGGACTTAGTCGATTTTTCATAAATTCTAAACAATTCATATGTTAGGATGCTGCGAGATGAATGGGATGCTGGATGGAGATGAATCTTGATCTTCTTCATCTCCCATCTCGATACAGCATCCCTACCTAAAGGCATCTCGGACTTAGTCGATTTTTCATAAATTCTAAACAATTCATATGTTAGGATGCTGCGAGATGAATGGGATGCTGCATGGAGATGAATCTTGATCTTCTTCATCTCCCATTTTAATACAGCATCCCTACTTAAAGGCATCTCGGACTTAGTCAATTTTTCATAAATTCTTAGAAATTCATATGTTAGGATGCTGCGAGAGGAATGGGATGCTGCATGGAGATGAATCTTGATCTTCTACATCTCCCATCTCAATACAGCATCCCTACTTAAAGGCATCTCGGACTTAGTCGATTTTTCATAAATTCTAAGAAATTCATATGTTAGGATGCTGCGAGATGAATGGGATGCTGCATGGAGATGAATCTTGATCTACTTCATTTCCCATCTTAATACAGCATCCCTACTTAAATGCATCTCGGACTTAGTCGATTTTTCATAAATTCATAGAAATTCATATGTTAGGATGCTGCGAGATGAATGGGATGCTGCATGGAGATGCATCTTGATCTCCTACATCTCCCATCTTAATACAGCATCCCTACTTAAATGCATCTCGGACTTAGTCGATTTTTCATAAATTCTAAGAAAAACATATGTTAGGATGCTGCGAGATGAATGGGATGCTGCATGGAGATGAATCTTGATCTACTTCATCTCCCATCCTAATACAGCATCCCTACTTAAATGCATCTCGGACTTAGTCGATTTTTCATAAATTCTAAGAAAAACATATGTTAGGATGCTGCGAGATGAATGGGATGCTGCATGGAGATGAATCTTGATCTTCTTCATCTTCCATCTTAATACAGCATCCCTACTTAAAGGCATCTCGGACTTAGTCGATTTTTCATAAATTCTAAGAAATTCATATGTTAGGATGCTGGGAGATGAATGGGATGCTGCATGGAGATGAATCTTGATCTCCTACATCTCCCATCTCAATACAGCATCCCTACTTAAAGGCATCTCGGACTTAGTCGATTTTTCATAAATTCATAGAAATTCATATGTTAGGATGCTGGGAGATGAATGGGATGCTGCATGGAGATGAATCTTGATCTTCTTCATCTCCCATCTTAATACAGCATCCCTACTTAAAGGCATCTCGAACTTAGTCGATTTTTCATAAATTCTAAGAAATTCATATGTTAGGATGCTGCGAAATGAATGGGATGCTGCATGGAGATGAATCTTGATCTTCTTCATCTCCTATCTCAATACAGCATCCCTACGTAAGGGCATCTCGGACTTAGTCGATTTTTCACAAATTCTAAGAAATTCATATGTTAGGATGCTGCGAGATGAATGGGATGCTGCATGGAGATGAATCTTGATCTTCTTCATCTCCCATCTTAATACAGCATCCCTACTTAAAGGCATCTCGGACTTAGTCGATTTTTCATAAATTCTAAGAAAAACATATGTTAGGATGCTGCGAGATAAATGGGATGCTGCATGGAAATGAATCTTGATCTTCTTCATCTCCCATCTTAATACAGCATCCCTACTTAAAGGCATCTCGGACTTAGTCGATTTTTCATAAATTCTAAGAAAAACATATGTTAGGATGCTGCGAGATAAATGGGATGCTGCATGGAAATGAATCTTGATCTTCTTCATCTCCCATCTCAATACAGCATCCCTACTTAAAGGCATCTCGGACTTAGTCGATTTTTCATAAATTCATAGAAATTCATATGTTAGGGTGCTGCGAGATGAATGGGATGCTGCATGGAGATGAATCTTGATCTCCTACATCTCCCATCTTAATACAGCATCCCTACTTAAAGCCATCTCGGACTTAGTCGATTTTTCATAAATTCTAAGAAATTGATATGTTAGGATGCTGCGAGATGAATGGGATGCTGCATGGAGATGAATCTTGATCTTCTTCATCTCCCATCTTAATACAGCATCCCTACTTGAAGGCATCTCGGACTTAGTCGATTTTTCATAAATTCTAAGAAAAACATATGTAAGGATGCTGGGAGATGAATGGGATGCTGCATGGAGATGAATCTTGATCTTCTTCATCTCCCATCTTAATACAGCATCCCTTCTTAAAGGCATCTCGGACTTAGTCGATTTTTCATAAATTCATAGAAATTCATATGTTAGGATGCTGGGAGATGAATGGGATGCTGCATGGAGATGAATCTTGATCTCCTACATCTCCCATCTTAATACAGCATCCCTACTAAAGCCATCTCGGACTTAGTCGATTTTTCATAAATTCTAAGAAATTGATATGTTAGGATGCTGCGAGATGAATGGGATGCTGCATGGAGATGAATCTTGATCTTCTTCATTTCCCATCTTAATACAGCATCCCTACTTGAAGGCATCTCGGACTTAGTCGATTTTTCATAAATTCTAAGAAATTGATATGTTAGGATGCTGCGAGATGTATGGGATGCTGCATGGAGATGAATCTTGATCTTCTTCATCTCCCATCTTAATACAGCATCCCTACTTGAAGGCATCTCGGACTTAGTCGATTTTTCATAAATTCTAAGAAAAACATATGTAAGGATGCTGGGAGATGCATGGGATGCTGCATGGAGATGAATCTTGATCTTCTTCATCTCCCATCTTAATACAGCATCCCTACTTAAAGGCATCTCGGACTTAGTCGATTTTTCATAAATTCTAAGAAATTGATATGTTAGGATGCTGCGAGATGAATGGGATGCTGCATGGAGATGAATCTTGATCTTCTTCATCTCCCATCTTAATACAGCATCCCTACTTAAAGGCATCTCGGACTTAGTCGATTTTTCATAAATTCTAAGAAATTCATATGTTAGGATGCTGCGAGATGAATGGGATGCTGCATGGAGATGAATCTTGATCTTCTTCATCTCCCATCTTAATACAGCATCCCTACTTAAAGGCATCTCGGACTTAGTCGATTTTTCATAAATTCATAGAAATTCATATGTTAGGATGCTGCGAGATGAATGGGATGCTGCATGGAGGTGAATCTTGATCTACTTCATCTCCCATCTTAATACAGCATCCCTACTTAAAGGCATCTCGGACTTAGTCGATTTTTCATAAATTCATAGAAATTCATATGTTAGGATGCTGGGAGATGAATGGGATGCTGCATGGAGATGCATCTTGATCTCCTACATCTCCCATCTTAATACAGCATCCCTACTTAAAGCCATCTCGGACTTAGTCGATTTTTCATAAATTCTAAGAAATTCATATGTTAGGATGCTGGGAGATGAATGGGATGCTGCATGGAGATGAATCTTGATCTTCTTCATCTCCCATCTTAATACAGCATCCCTACTTAAAGGCATCTCGGACTTAGTCGATTTTTCATAAATTCTAAGAAATTCATATGTTAGGATGCTGGGAGATGAATGGGATGCTGCATGGAGATGAATCTTGATCTACTTCATCTCCCATCTTAATACAGCATCCCTACTTAAATGCATCTCGGACTTAGTCGATTTTTCATAAATTCTAAGAAAAACATATGTTAGGATGCTGCGAGATGAATGGGATGCTGCATGGAGATGAATCTTGATCTTCTTCATCTCCCATCTTAAAACAGCATCCCTACTTAAATGCATCTCGGACTTAGTCGATTTTTCATAAATTCTAAGAAAACATATGTTAGGATGCTGCGAGATGAATGGGATGCTGCATGGAGATGAATCTTGACCTCCTACATCTCTCATCTCAATACAGCATCCCTACTTAAAGGCATCTCGGACTTAGTCGATTTTTCATAAATTCATAGAAATTCATATGTGAGGATGCTGCGAGATGAATGGGATGCTGCATGGAGATGAATCTTGATCTCCTACATCTCTCATCTCAATACAGCATCCCTACTTAAAGCCATCTCGGACTTAGTCGATTTTTCATAAATTCATAGAAATTCATATGTTAGGATGCTGCGAGATGAATGGGATGCTGCACGGAGATGCATCTTGATCTCCTACATCCCCCATCTTAATACAGCATCCCTACTTAAAGCCATCTCGGACTTAGTCGATTTTTCATAAATTCTAAGAAATTCATATGTTAGGATGCTGCGAGATGAATGGGATGCTGCATGGAGATGAATCTTGATCTACTTCATCTCCCATCTTAATACAGCATCCCTACTTAAATGCATCTCGGACTTAGTCGATTTTTCATAAATTCTAAGAAAAACATATGTTAGGATGCTGCGAGATGAATGGGATGCTGCATGGAGATGAATCTTGATCTTCTTCATCTCCCATCTTAAAACAGCATCCCTACTTAAATGCATCTCGGACTTAGTCGATTTTTCATAAATTCTAAGAAAAACATATGTTAGGATGCTGCGAGATGAATGGGATGCTGCATGGAGATGAATCTGGATCTTCCTCATCTCTCATCTCAGTACAGCATCTCTACTTAAAGGCATCTCGGACTTAGTCGATTTTTAATAAATTCTAAAAAATTCAAATGTTAGGATGCTGCGAGATGAATGGGATGCTGCATGGAGATGAACCTTGATCTTCTTCATCTCCCATCTCAATACAGCATCCCTACTTAAAGGCATCTCGGACTTAGTCGATTTTTCATAAATTCTAAGAAAAACATATGTTAGGATGCTGCAAGATGAATGAGATGCTGCATGGAGATGAATCTTGATCTTCTTCAACTCCCATCTCAATACAGCATCCCTACTTAAAGCCATATCGGACTTAGTCGATTTTTCATAAATTCATAGAAAAACATATGTTAGGATGCTGGGAGATGAATGGGATGCTGCATGGAGATGAATCTTGATCTTCTTCATCTCCCATCTTAATACAGCATCCCTACTTAAAGGCATCTCGGACTTAGTCGATTTTTCATAAATTCATAGAAATTCATATGTTAGGATGCTGCGAGATGAATGGGATGCTGCATGGAGATGAATCTTGATCTCCTACATCTCTCATCTCAATACAGCATCCCTACTTAAAGCCATCTCGGACTAAGTCGATTTTTCATAAATTCATAGAAATTCATATGTTAGGATGCTGCGAGATGAATGGGATGCTGCATGGAGATGAATCTTGATCTCCTACATCTCTCATCTCAATACAGCATCCCTATTTAAAGGCATCTCGGACTTAGTCGATTTTTCATAAATTCATAGAAATTCATATGTTAGGATGCTGGGAGATGAATGGGATGCTGCATGGAGATGAATCTTGATCTTCTTCATCTTCCATCTTAATACAGCATCCCTACTTAAAGGCATCTCGGACTTAGTCGATTTTTCATAAATTCTAAGAAATTCATATGTTAGGATGCTGGGAGATGAATGGGATGCTGCATGGAGATGAATCTTGATCTCCTACATCTCCCATCTCAATACAGCATCCCTACTTAAAGGCATCTCGGACTTAGTCGATTTTTCATAAATTCATAGAAATTCATATGTTAGGATGCTGCGAGATGAATGGGATGCTGCATGGAGATGAATCTTGATCTTCTTCATCTCCCATCTTAATACAGCATCCCTACTTAAAGGCATCTCGGACTTAGTCGATTTTTCATAAATTCTAAGAAATTCATATGTTAGGATGCTGGGAGATGAATGGGATGCTGCATGGAGATGAATCTTGATCTTCTTCATTTCCCGTCTTAATACAGCATCCCTACTTAAAGGCATCTCGGACTTAGTCGATTTTTTATAAATTTTAATAAAAACATATGTTTGGATGCTGCGAGATGAATGGGATGCTGCATGGAGATGAATCTTGATCTTCTTCATCTCCCATCTCAATACAGCATCCCTACTTAAAGGCATCTCGGACTTAGTCGATTTTTCATAAATTCTAAGAAAAACATATGTAACGATGCTGCGAGATGAATGGGATGCTGCATGGAGATGAATCTTGATCTTCTTCATCTCCCATCTTTAAATAGCATCCCTACTTAAAGGCATCTCGGACTTAGTCGATTTTTCATAAATTCTAAGAAAAACATATGTTGGGATGCTGCAAGATGAATGGGATGCTGCATGGAGATGAATCTTGATCTTTTTCATCTTCCATCTTAATACAGCATCCCTACTTAAAGGCATCTCGGACTTAGTCGATTTTTCATAAATTCTAAGAAAATAATATGTTAGGATGCTGCGAGATGAATGGGATGCTGCATGGAGATGAATCTTGATCATCTCCATCTCCCATCTTAATACAGCATCCCTACTTAAAGGCATCTCGGACTTAGTCGATTTTTCATAAATTCTAAGAAATTCATATGTTAGGATGCTGCGAGATGAATGGGATGCTGCATGGAGATGAATCTTGATCTTCTTCATCTCCCATCTCAATACAGCATCCCTACTTAAAGGCATCTCGGACTTAGTCGATTTTTCATAAATTCTAAGAAATTCATATGTTAGGATGCTGGGAGATGAATGGGATGCTGCATGGAGATGAATCTTGATCTTCTTCATCTCCCATCTTAATAGAGCATCCCTACTTAAAGGCATCTCGGACTTAGTCGATTTTTCATAAATTCTAAGAAAAACATATGTTAGGATGCTGCGAGATGAATGGCATGCTGCAAGGAGATAAATCTTGATCTTCTTCATCTCCCATCTCAATACAGCATCCCTACTTAAGGGCATCTCGGACTTAGTCGATTTTTCATAAATTCTAAGAAAAACATATGTTAGGATGCTGAGAGATGAATGGGATGCTGCATGGAGATAAATCTTGATCTTCTTCATCTCCCATCTCAATACAGCATCCCTGCTTAAAGGCATCTCGGACTTAGTCGATTTTTCATAAATTCTAAGAAATTCATATGTTAGGATGCTGCGAGATAAATGGGATGCTGCATGGAGATAAATATTGATCTTTTCCATCTCCCATCTTAATACAGCATCCCTACTTAAAGGCATCTCGGACTTAGACGATTTTTCATAAATTCTAAGAAAAACATATGTTAGGATGCTGCGAGGTGAATGGGATGCTGCATGGAGATGAATGTTGATCTTCTTCATCTTCCATCTTAATACAGCATTCCTTCTTAAAGGCATCTCGGACTTAGTCGATTTTTAATAAATTCTAAGAAAAACATATGTTAGGATGCTGCGAGATGAATTGGATGCTGTATGGAGATGAATCTTGATCTTCTTCATCTTCCATCTTAATACAGCATCCCTACCTAAAGGCATCTCGGACTTAGTCGATTTTTCATAAATTCTAAGAAATTCATATGTTGGGATGCTGCGAGATGCATGGGATGCTGCATGGAGATGAATCTTGATCTTCTTAATCTCCCATCTTAATACAGCATCCCTACTTAAAGGCATCTCGGACTTAGTCGATTTTTCATAAATTCTAAGAAAAACATATGTTAGGATGCTGCGAGATGAATGGGATGCTGCATGGAGATGAATCTTGATCTTCTTCAACTCCCATCTCAATACAGCATCCCTATGTAAAGGCATCTCGGACTTAGTCGATTTTTAATAAATTCTAAGAAAAACATATGTTAGGATGCTGCGAGACGAATGAGATGCTGCATGGAGATGAATCTTGATCTTCTTCATCTCGCATCTTAATAGAGCATCCCTACTTAAAGGCATCTCGGACTTAGTCGATTTTTCATAAATTCTAAGAAAAACATATGTTAGGATGCTCCGAGATGAATGGGATGCTGCATGGAGATGAATCTTGATCTTCTTCATCTCCCATCTCAATACAGCATCCCTACTTAAAGGCATCTCGGACTTAGTCGATTTTTCATAAATTCTAAGAGAAACATTTGTAAGGATCCTGCGAGATGAATGGGATGCTGCATGGAGATGAATCTGGATCTCCTACATCTCCCATCTCAATACAGCATCCCTACTTAAAGGCATCTCGGACTTAGTCGATTTTTCATAAATTCATAGAAATTCATATGTTAGGATGCTGCGAGATGAATGGGATGCTGCATGGAGATGAATCTTGATCTTCTTCATCTCCCATCTCGATACAGCATCCCTACTTAAAGGCATCTCGGACTTAGTCGATTTTTCATAAATTCTAAGAAATTCATATGTTAGGATGCTGCGAGAGGAATGGGATGCTGCATGGAGATGAATCTTGATCTTCTTCATCTCCCATCTCAATACAGCATCCCTACTTAAAGGCATCTCGGACTTAGTCGATTTTTCATAAATTCTAAGAGAAACATTTGTAAGGATCCTGCGAGATGAATGGGATGCTGCATGGAGATGAATCTTGATCTTCGTCACCTCCCATCTCGATACAGCATCCCTACTTAAAGGCATCTCGGACTTAGTCGATTTTTCATAAATTCTAAGAAATTCATATGTTAGGATGCTGCGAGATGAATGGGATGCTGCATGGAGATGAATCTTGATCTTCTTCATCTCCCATCTCGATACAGCATCCCTACTTAAAGGCATCTCGGACTTAGTCGATTTTTCATAAATTCTAAACAATTCATATGTTAGGATGCTGCGAGATGAATGGGATGCTGGATGGAGATGAATCTTGATCTTCTTCATCTCCCATCTCGATACAGCATCCCTACCTAAAGGCATCTCGGACTTAGTCGATTTTTCATAAATTCTAAACAATTCATATGTTAGGATGCTGCGAGATGAATGGGATGCTGCATGGAGATGAATCTTGATCTTCTTCATCTCCCATTTTAATACAGCATCCCTACTTAAAGGCATCTCGGACTTAGTCAATTTTTCATAAATTCTTAGAAATTCATATGTTAGGATGCTGCGAGAGGAATGGGATGCTGCATGGAGATGAATCTTGATCTTCTACATCTCCCATCTCAATACAGCATCCCTACTTAAAGGCATCTCGGACTTAGTCGATTTTTCATAAATTCTAAGAAATTCATATGTTAGGATGCTGCGAGATGAATGGGATGCTGCATGGAGATGAATCTTGATCTTCGTCACCTCCCATCTCGATACAGCATCCCTACTTAAAGGCATCTCGGACTTAGTCGATTTTTCATAAATTCTAAGAAATTCATATGTTAGGATGCTGCGAGATGAATGGGATGCTGCATGGAGATGAATCTTGATCTTCTACATCTCCCATCTTAATACAGCATCCCTACTTAAAGCCATCTCGGACTTAGTCGATTTTTCATAAATTCTAAGAAATTCATATGTTAGGATGCTGCGAGATGAATGGGATGCTGCATGGAGATGAATCTTGATCTTCTTCATCTCCCATCTCGATACAGCATCCCTACTTAAAGGCATCTCGGACTTAGTCGATTTTTCATAAATTCTAAACAATTCATATGTTAGGATGCTGCGAGATGAATGGGATGCTGGATGGAGATGAATCTTGATCTTCTTCATCTCCCATCTCGATACAGCATCCCTACCTAAAGGCATCTCGGACTTAGTCGATTTTTCATAAATTCTAAACAATTCATATGTTAGGATGCTGCGAGATGAATGGGATGCTGCATGGAGATGAATCTTGATCTTCTTCATCTCCCATTTTAATACAGCATCCCTACTTAAAGGCATCTCGGACTTAGTGAATTTTTCATAAATTCTTAGAAATTCATATGTTAGGATGCTGCGAGAGGAATGGGATGCTGCATGGAGATGAATCTTGATCTTCTACATCTCCCATCTCAATACAGCATCCCTACTTAAAGGCATCTCGGACTTAGTCGATTTTTCATAAATTCTAAGAAATTCATATGTTAGGATGCTGCGAGATGAATGGGATGCTGCATGGAGATGAATCTTGATTTTCCTCATCTCCCATCTTAATACAGCATCCCTACTTAAAGGCATCTCGGACTTAGTCGATTTTTCATAAATTCTAAGAAATTCATATGTTAGGATGCTGGGAGATGAATGGGATGCTACATAGAGATGAATCTTGATCTCCTACATCTCCCATCTTAATACAGCATCCCTACTTAAAGCCATCTCGGACTTAGTCGATTTTTCATAAATTCATAGAAATTCATATGTTAGGATGCTGGGAGATGAATGGGATGCTGCATGGAGATGCATCTTGATCTCCTACATCTCCCATCTTAATACAGCATCCCTACTTAAAGCCATCTCGGACCTAGTCGATTTTTCATAAATTCATAGAAATTCATATGTTAGGATGCTGCGAGATGAATGGGATGCTGCATGGAGATGAATCTTGATCTCCTACATCTCTCATCTCAATACAGCATCCCTACTTAAAGGCATCTCGGACTTAGTCGATTTTTCATAAATTCATAGAAATTCATATGTTAGGATGCTGCGAGATGAATGGGATGCTGCATGGAGATGAATCTTGATCTCCTTCATCTCTCATCTCAATACAGCATCCCTACTTAAAGCCATCTCGGACTTAGTCGATTTTTCATAAATTCATAGAAATTCATATGTAAGGATGCTGCGAGATGAATGGGATGCTGCATGGAGATGAATCATGATCTCCTACATCTCTCATCTCAATACAGCATCCCTACTTAAAGGCATCTCGGACTTAGTCGATTTTTCATAAATTCATAGAAATTCATATGTTAGGATGCTGCGAGATGAATGGGATGCTGCATGGAGATGAATCTTGATCTTCTTCATCTCCCATCTTAATACAGCATCCCTACTTAAAGGCATCTCGGACTTAGTCGATTTTTCATAAATTCTAAGAAATTCATATGTTAGGATGCTGGGAGATGAATGGAATGCTGCATGGAGATGAATTTTGATCTCCTACATCTCCCATCTCAATACAGCATCCCTACTTAAAGCCATCTCGGACTTAGTCGAATTTTCATAAATTCATAGAAATTCATATGTAAGGATGCTGCGAGATGAATGGGATGCTGCATGGAGATGAATCTTGATCTCCTACATCTCTCATCTCAATACAGCATCCCTACTTAAAGGCATCTCGGACTTAGTCGATTTTTCATAAATTCTAAGAAATTCATATGTTAGGATGCTGGGAGATGAATGGGATGCTGCATGGAGATGAATCTTGATCTTCTACATCTCCCATCTTAATACAGCATCCCTACCTCAAGCCATCTCGGACTTAGTCGATTTTTCATAAATTCTAAGAAATTCATATGTTAGGATGCTGCGAGATGAATGGGATGCTGCATGGAGATGAATCTTGATCTTCTTCATCTCCCATCCTAATACAGCATCCCTACTTAAAGGCATCTGGGACTTAGTCGATTTTTCATAAATTCTAAGAAATTCATATGTTAGGATGCTGGGAGATGAATGGGATGCTGCATGGAGATGAATCTTGATCTTCGTCACCTCCCATCTCGATACAGCATCCCTACTTAAAGGCATCTCGGACTTAGTCGATTTTTCATAAATTCTAAGAAATTCATATGTTAGGATGCTGCGAGATGAATGGGATGCTGCATGGAGATGAATCTTGATCTTCTTCATCTCCCATCTCGATACAGCATCCCTACTTAAAGGCATCTCGGACTTAGTCGATTTTTCATAAATTCTAAACAATTCATATGTTAGGATGCTGCGAGATGAATGGGATGCTGGATGGAGATGAATCTTGATCTTCTTCATCTCCCATCTCGATACAGCATCCCTACCTAAAGGCATCTCGGACTTAGTCGATTTTTCATAAATTCTAAACAATTCATATGTTAGGATGCTGCGAGATGAATGGGATGCTGCATGGAGATGAATCTTGATCTTCTTCATCTCCCATTTTAATACAGCATCCCTACTTAAAGGCATCTCGGACTTAGTCAATTTTTCATAAATTCTTAGAAATTCATATGTTAGGATGCTGCGAGAGGAATGGGATGCTGCATGGAGATGAATCTTGATCTTCTACATCTCCCATCTCAATACAGCATCCCTACTTAAAGGCATCTCGGACTTAGTCGATTTTTCATAAATTCTAAGAAATTCATATGTTAGGATGCTGCGAGATGAATGGGATGCTGCATGGAGATGAATCTTGATCTTCTTCATCTCCCATCCTAATACAGCATCCCTACTTAAAGGCATCTGGGACTTAGTCGATTTTTCATAAATTCTAAGAAATTCATATGTTAGGATGCTGGGAGATGAATGGGATGCTGCATGGAGATGAATCTTGATCTTCGTCACCTCCCATCTCGATACAGCATCCCTACTTAAAGGCATCTCGGACTTAGTCGATTTTTCATAAATTCTAAGAAATTCATATGTTAGGATGCTGGGAGATGAATGGGATGCTGCATGGAGATGAATCTTGATCTTCGTCACCTCCCATCTCAATACAGCATCCCTACTTAAAGGCATCTCGGACTTAGTCGATTTTTCATAAATTCTAAGAAATTCATATGTTAGGATGCTGCGAGATGAATGGGATGCTGCATGGAGATGAATCTTGATCTTCTTCATCTCCCATCTCGATACAGCATCCCTACTTAAAGGCATCTCGGACTTAGTCGATTTTTCATAAATTCTAAACAATTCATATGTTAGGATGCTGCGAGATGAATGGGATGCTGGATGGAGATGAATCTTGATCTTCTTCATCTCCCATCTCGATACAGCATCCCTACCTAAAGGCATCTCGGACTTAGTCGATTTTTCATAAATTCTAAACAATTCATATGTTAGGATGCTGCGAGATGAATGGGATGCTGCATGGAGATGAATCTTGATCTTCTTCATCTCCCATTTTAATACAGCATCCCTACTTAAAGGCATCTCGGACTTAGTCAATTTTTCATAAATTCTTAGAAATTCATATGTTAGGATGCTGCGAGAGGAATGGGATGCTGCATGGAGATGAATCTTGATCTTCTACATCTCCCATCTCAATACAGCATCCCTACTTAAAGGCATCTCGGACTTAGTCGATTTTTCATAAATTCTAAGAAATTCATATGTTAGGATGCTGCGAGATGAATGGGATGCTGCATGGAGATGAATCTTGATCTACTTCATTTCCCATCTTAATACAGCATCCCTACTTAAATGCATCTCGGACTTAGTCGATTTTTCATAAATTCATAGAAATTCATATGTTAGGATGCTGCGAGATGAATGGGATGCTGCATGGAGATGCATCTTGATCTCCTACATCTCCCATCTTAATACAGCATCCCTACTCAAATGCATCTCGGACTTAGTCGATTTTTCATAAATTCTAAGAAAAACATATGTTAGGATGCTGCGAGATGAATGGGATGCTGCATGGAGATGAATCTTGATCTACTTCATCTCCCATCCTAATACAGCATCCCTACTTAAATGCATCTCGGACTTAGTCGATTTTTCATAAATTCTAAGAAAAACATATGTTAGGATGCTGCGAGATGAATGGGATGCTGCATGGAGATGAATCTTGATCTTCTTCATCTTCCATCTTAATACAGCATCCCTACTTAAAGGCATCTCGGACTTAGTCGATTTTTCATAAATTCTAAGAAATTCATATGTTAGGATGCTGGGAGATGAATGGGATGCTGCATGGAGATGAATCTTGATCTCCTACATCTCCCATCTCAATACAGCATCCCTACTTAAAGGCATCTCGGACTTAGTCGATTTTTCATAAATTCATAGAAATTCATATGTTAGGATGCTGGGAGATGAATGGGATGCTGCATGGAGATGAATCTTGATCTTCTTCATCTCCCATCTTAATACAGCATCCCTACTTAAAGGCATCTCGAACTTAGTCGATTTTTCATAAATTCTAAGAAATTCATATGTTAGGATGCTGCGAAATGAATGGGATGCTGCATGGAGATGAATCTTGATCTTCTTCATCTCCTATCTCAATACAGCATCCCTACGTAAGGGCATCTCGGACTTAGTCGATTTTTCACAAATTCTAAGAAATTCATATGTTAGGATGCTGCGAGATGAATGGGATGCTGCATGGAGATGAATCTTGATCTTCTTCATCTCCCATCTTAATACAGCATCCCTACTTAAAGGCATCTCGGACTTAGTCGATTTTTCATAAATTCTAAGAAAAACATATGTTAGGATGCTGCGAGATAAATGGGATGCTGCATGGAAATGAATCTTGATCTTCTTCATCTCCCATCTTAATACAGCATCCCTACTTAAAGGCATCTCGGACTTAGTCGATTTTTCATAAATTCTAAGAAAAACATATGTTAGGATGCTGCGAGATAAATGGGATGCTGCATGGAAATGAATCTTGATCTTCTTCATCTCCCATCTCAATACAGCATCCCTACTTAAAGGCATCTCGGACTTAGTCGATTTTTCATAAATTCATAGAAATTCATATGTTAGGATGCTGGGAGATGAATGGGATGCTGCATGGAGATGAATCTTGATCTTCTTCATCTCCCATCTTAATACAGCATCCCTACTTAAAGGCATCTCGGACTTAGTCGATTTTTCATAAATTCTAAGAAATTCATATGTTAGGATGCTGGGAGATGAATGGGATGCTGCATGGAGATGAATCTGGATCTCCTACATCTCCCATCTCAATACAGCATCCCTACTTAAAGGCATCTCGGACTTAGTCGATTTTTCATAAATTCATAGAAATTCATATGTTAGGATGCTGCGAGATGAATGGGATGCTGCATGGAGATGAATCTTGATCTACTTCATCTCCCATCCTAATACAGCATCCCTACTTAAATGCATCTCGGACTTAGTCGATTTTTCATAAATTCTAAGAAAAACATATGTTAGGATGCTGCGAGATGAATGGGATGCTGCATGGAGATGAATCTTGATCTTCTTCATCTTCCATCTTAATACAGCATCCCTACTTAAAGGCATCTCGGACTTAGTCGATTTTTCATAAATTCTAAGAAATTCATATGTTAGGATGCTGGGAGATGAATGGGATGCTGCATGGAGATGAATCTTGATCTCCTACATCTCCCATCTCAATACAGCATCCCTACTTAAAGGCATCTCGGACTTAGTCGATTTTTCATAAATTCATAGAAATTCATATGTTAGGATGCTGGGAGATGAATGGGATGCTGCATGGAGATGAATCTTGATCTTCTTCATCTCCCATCTTAATACAGCATCCCTACTTAAAGGCATCTCGGACTTAGTCGATTTTTCATAAATTCTAAGAAATTCATATGTTAGGATGCTGGGAGATAAATGGGATGCTGCATGGAGATGAATCTTGATCTCCTACATCTCCCATCTCAATACAGCATCCCTACTTAAAGGCATCTCGGACCTAGTCGATTTTTCATAAATTCATAGAAATTCATATGTTAGGATGCTGCGAGATGAATGGGATGCTGCATGGAGATGAATCTTGATCTCCTACATCTCTCATCTCAATACAGCATCCCTACTTAAAGCCATCTCGGACTTAGTCGATTTTTCATAAATTCATAGAAATTCATATGTTAGGATGCTGCGAGATGAATGGGATGCTGCATGGAGATGAATCTTGATCTACTTCATTTCCCATCTTAATACAGCATCCCTACTTAAATGCATCTCGGACTTAGTCGATTTTTCATAAATTCTAAGAAAAACATATGTTAGGATGCTGCGAGATGAATGGGATGCTGCATGGAGATGAATCTTGATCTTCTTCATCTCCCATCTTAATACAGCATCCCTACTTAAATGCATCTCGGACTTAGTCGATTTTTCATAAATTCTAAGAAAAACATATGTTAGGATGCTGCGAGATGAATGGGATGCTGCATGGAGATGAATCTTGATCTCCTACATCTCCCATCTCAATACAGCAACCCTACTTGAAGGCATCTCGGACTTAGTCGATTTTTCATAAACTCATAGAAATTCATATGTTAGGATGCTGCGAGATGAATGGGATGCTGCATGCAGATGAATATTGATCTCCTACATCTCCCGTCTCAATACAGCATCCCTACTTAAAGGCATCTCGGACTTAGTCGATTTTTCATAAATTAATAGAAATTCATATGTTAGGATGCTGCGAGATGAATGGGATGCTGCATGGAGATGTATCTTGATCTTCTTCATCTCCCATCTTAATACAGCATCCCTACTTAAAGGCATCTCGGACTTAGTCGATTTTTCATAAATTCTATGAAAAACATATGTTAGGATGCTGGGAGATGAATGGGATGCTGCATGGAGATGTATCTTGATCTTCTTCATCTCCCATCTTAATACAGCATCCCTACTTAAAGGCATCTCGGACTTAGTCGATTTTTCATAAATTCTATGAAAAACATTTGTTAGGATGCTGGGAGATGAATGGGATGCTGCATGGAGATAAATCTTGATCTTATACATCTCCCATCTCAAAACAGCATCCCTACTAAAAGGCATCTCGGACTTAGTCGATTTTTCATAAATTCTAAGAAAAACATATGTTAAGATGCTGCGAGATGAATGGGATGCTGCATGGAGATGAATCTTGATCTTCTTCATCTCCCATCTTAATACAGCATCCCTACTTAAAGGCATCTCGGACTTAGTCGATTGTTCATAAATTCTTAGAAATTCATATGTTAGGATACTGCGAGATGAATGGGATGCTGCAGGGAGATGAATCTTGATCTTCTTCATCTCCCATCTCAATACAGCATCCCTACTTAAAGGCATCTCGGACTTAGTCGAATTTTCATAAATTCTAAAAAATTCATATGCTAGGATGCTGCGAGATGAATGGGATGCTGCATTGAGATGAATCTTGATCTTCTCCATCTCCCCTCTCAATACAGCATCCCAACTTAAAGGCATCTCGGACTTAGTCGATTTTTCATAAATTCTAAGAAAAACATATGTTAGGATGCTGGTTGATGAATGGGATGCTGCATGGAGATGAATCTTGATCTTTTTTATCTCCCATCTGAAAACAGCATCCCTACTCAAAGGCATCTAGGACATAGTCGATTTTTCATAAATTGTAAAAAAAACATATGTTAGGATGCTGCGAGATGAATGGGATGCTGCATGGAGATGCATCTTGATCTTCTTCATCTCCCATCTAAATACAGCATCCCTACTTAAAGGCATCTCGCACTTAGTCGATTTTTCATAAATTCTAAGAAAAACATATGTTAGGATGCTGCGAGATAAATGGGATGCTGCATGGAGATGAATCTTGATCTTATTCATCTCCCATCTTAATACAGCATCCCTTCTTAAAGGCATCTCGGACTTAGTCGATTTTTCATAAATTCTAAGAAAAACATATGTTTTGATGCTGCGAGATGAATGGGGCGCTGCATGGAGATGCATTTTGATCTTCTTCATCTCCCATCTTAATACAGCATCCCTACTTAAAGGCATCTCGGACTTATTCGATTTTTCATAAATTCTAAGAAAAACATATGTTACGATGCTGCGAGATGAATGGGATGCTGCATGGAGATGAATCTTGATCTTCTCCATCTCCCATCTTAATACAGCATCCTTACTTAAAGGCATCTCGGACTTAGTCGATTTTTCATAAATTCTAAGAAATTCATATGTTAGGATGCTGCGAGATGAATGGGATGCTGCATGGAGATGAATCTTGATCTTTTTCATCTCCCGTCTTGATACAGCATCCCTACTTAAAGGCATCTGGGACTTAGTCGATTTTTCATAAATTCTAAGAAAAACATATGTTAGGATGTTGCGAGTTAAATGGGATGCTGCATGGAGATGAATCTTGATCTTCTCCATCTCCTATCTTAATACAGCATCCCTACTTAAAGGCATCTGGGACTAAGTCGATTTTTCATAAATTCTAAGAAATTCATATGTTAGGATGCTGCGAGATGAATGGGATGCTGCATGGAGATGAATCTTGATCTTCTTCATCTCCCATCTTAATACAGCATCCCTACTTAAATCCATCTCGGACTTAGTCGATTTTTCATAAATTGTAAGAAAAACATATGTTAGGATGCTGCGAGATGAATAGGATGCTGCATGGAGATAAATCTTGATCTTATTCATCTCCCATCTTAATACAGCATCCCTACTTAAAGGCATCTCGGACTTAGTCGATTTTTCATAAATTCTAAGAAAAACATATGTTAGGATGCTGCGAGATCAATGGGATGCTGCATGGAGATGAATCTTGATCTCCTACATCTCCCATCTCAAAACAGCATCCCTACTAAAAGGCATCTCGGACTTAGTCGATTTTTCATAAATTCTAAGAAAAACATATGTTAAGATGCTGCGAGATGAATGGGATGCTGCATGGAGATGAATCTTGATCTTTTTTATCTCCCATCTGAAAACAGCATCCCTACTCAAAGGCATCTCGGACTTAGTCGATTGTTCATAAATTCTTAGAAATTCATATGCTAGGATGCTGCGAGATGAATGGGATGCTGCATGGAGATGCATCTTGATCTTCTTCATCTCCCATCTAAATACAGCATCCCTACTTAAAGGCATCTCGCACTTAGTCGATTTTTCATAAATTCTAAGAAAAACATATGTTAGGATGCTGCGAGATAAATGGGATGCTGCATGGAGATGAATCTTGATCTTATTCATCTCCCATCTTAATACAGCATCCCTTCTTAAAGGCATCTCGGACTTAGTCGATTTTTCATAAATTCTAAGAAAAACATATGTTTTGATGCTGCGAGATGAATGGGGCGCTGCATGGAGATGCATTTTGATCTTCTTCATCTCCCATCTTAATACAGCATCCCTACTTAAAGGCATCTCGGACTTAGTCGATTTTTCATAAATTCATAGAAATTCATATGTTAGGATGCTGCGAGATGAATGGGATGCTGCATGGAGATGAATCTTGATCTCCTACATCTCTCATCTCCATGCAGCATCCCTACTTAAATGCATCTCGGACTTAGTCGATTTTTCATAAATTCTAAGAAAAACATATGTTAGGATGCTGCGAGATGAATGGAATGCTGCATGGAGATGAATCTTGATCTTCTTCATCTCCCATCTTAATACAGCATCCCTACTTAAAGGCATCTCGGACTTAGTCGAAATTTCATAAATTCTAAGAAAAACATATGTTAGGATGCTGGGAGATGAATGGGATGCTGCATGGAGATGCATCTTGATCTTCTGCATCTCCCATCTTAATACAGCATCCCTACTTAAAGGCATCTCGGACTTAGTCGATTTTTCATAAATTCTTAGAAAAACATAACTTAGGATGCTGCGAGATGAATGGGATGCTGCATGGAGATGAATCTTGATCTTCTTCATCTCCCTTCTTAATACAGCATCCCTACTTTAAGGCATCTTGGACTTAGTAGATTTTTCATAAATTCCAAGAAAACCATATGTGAGGATGCTGCGAGATAAATGGGATGCTGCATTGAGATGAATCTTGATCTTCTTCATCTCCCATCTCAATACAGCATCCCTACTTAAAGCCATATCGGACTTAGTCGATTTTTCATAAATTCATAGAAAAACATATGTTAGGATGCTGGGAGATGAATGGGATGCTGCATGGAGATGAATCTTGATCTTCTTCATCTCCCATCTTAATACAGCATCCCTACTTAAAGGCATCTCGGACTTAGTCGATTTTTCATAAATTCATAGAAATTCATATGTTAGGATGCTCCGAGATGAATGGGATGCTGCATGGAGATGAATCTTGATCTCCTACATCTCTCATCTCAATACAGCATCCCTACTTAAAGCCATCTCGGACTAAGTCGATTTTTCATAAATTCATAGAAATTCATATGTTAGGATGCTGCGAGATGAATGGGATGCTGCATGGAGATGAATCTTGATCTCCTACATCTCTCATCTCAATACAGCATCCCTATTTAAAGGCATCTCGGACTTAGTCGATTTTTCATAAATTCATAGAAATTCATATGTTAGGATGCTGGGAGATGAATGGGATGCTGCATGGAGATGAATCTTGATCTTCTTCATCTTCCATCTTAATACAGCATCCCTACTTAAAGGCATCTCGGACTTAGTCGATTTTTCATAAATTCTAAGAAATTCATATGTTAGGATGCTGGGAGATGAATGGGATGCTGCATGGAGATGAATCTTGATCTCCTACATCTCCCATCTCAATACAGCATCCCTACTTAAAGGCATCTCGGACTTAGTCGATTTTTCATAAATTCATAGAAATTCATATGTTAGGATGCTGCGAGATGAATGGGATGCTGCATGGAGATGAATCTTGATCTTCTTCATCTCCCATCTTAATACAGCATCCCTACTTAAAGGCATCTCGGACTTAGTCGATTTTTCATAAATTCTAAGAAATTCATATGTTAGGATGCTGGGAGATGAATGGGATGCTGCATGGAGATGAATCTTGATCTTCTTCATTTCCCGTCTTAATACAGCATCCCTACTTAAAGGCATCTCGGACTTAGTCGATTTTTTATAAATTTTAATAAAAACATATGTTTGGATGCTGCGAGATGAATGGGATGCTGCATGGAGATGAATCTTGATCTTCTTCATCTCCCATCTCAATACAGCATCCCTACTTAAAGGCATCTCGGACTTAGTCGATTTTTCATAAATTCTAAGAAAAACATATGTAACGATGCTGCGAGATGAATGGGATGCTGCATGGAGATGAATCTTGATCTTCTTCATCTCCCATCTTTAAATAGCATCCCTACTTAAAGGCATCTCGGACTTAGTCGATTTTTCATAAATTCTAAGAAAAACATATGTTGGGATGCTGCAAGATGAATGGGATGCTGCATGGAGATAAATCTTGATCTTTTTCATCTTCCATCTTAATACAGCATCCCTACTTAAAGGCATCTCGGACTTAGTCGATTTTTCATAAATTCTAAGAAAATAATATGTTAGGATGCTGCGAGATGAATGGGATGCTGCATGGAGATGAATCTTGATCATCTCCATCTCCCATCTTAATACAGCATCCCTACTTAAAGGCATCTCGGACTTAGTCGATTTTTCATAAATTCTAAGAAATTCATATGTTAGGATGCTGCGAGATGAATGGGATGCTGCATGGAGATGAATCTTGATCTTCTTCATCTCCCATCTCAATACAGCATCCCTACTTAAAGGCATCTCGGACTTAGTCGATTTTTCATAAATTCTAAGAAATTCATATGTTAGGATGCTGGGAGATGAATGGGATGCTGCATGGAGATGAATCTTGATCTTCTTCATCTCCCATCTTAATAGAGCATCCCTACTTAAAGGCATCTCGGACTTAGTCGATTTTTCATAAATTCTAAGAAAAACATATGTTAGGATGCTGCGAGATGAATGGCATGCTGCAAGGAGATAAATCTTGATCTTCTTCATCTCCCATCTCAATACAGCATCCCTACTTAAGGGCATCTCGGACTTAGTCGATTTTTCATAAATTCTAAGAAAAACATATGTTAGGATGCTGAGAGATGAATGGGATGCTGCATGGAGATAAATCTTGATCTTCTTCATCTCCCATCTCAATACAGCATCCCTGCTTAAAGGCATCTCGGACTTAGTCGATTTTTCATAAATTCTAAGAAATTCATATGTTAGGATGCTGCGAGATAAATGGGATGCTGCATGGAGATAAATATTGATCTTTTCCATCTCCCATCTTAATACAGCATCCCTACTTAAAGGCATCTCGGACTTAGACGATTTTTCATAAATTCTAAGAAAAACATATGTTAGGATGCTGCGAGGTGAATGGGATGCTGCATGGAGATGAATCTTGATCTTCTTCATCTTCCATCTTAATACAGCATCCCTTCTTAAAGGCATCTCGGACTTAGTCGATTTTTCATAAATTCTAAGAAAAACATATGTTAGGATGCTGCGAGATGAATTGGATGCTGTATGGAGATGAATCTTGATCTTCTTCATCTTCCATCTTAATACAGCATCCCTACCTAAAGGCATCTCGGACTTAGTCGATTTTTCATAAATTCTAAGAAATTCATATGTTGGGATGCTGCGAGATGCATGGGATGCTGCATGGAGATGAATCTTGATCTTCTTAATCTCCCATCTTAATACAGCATCCCTACTTAAAGGCATCTCGGACTTAGTCGATTTTTCATAAATTCTAAGAAAAACATATGTTAGGATGCTGCGAGATGAATGGGATGCTGCATGGAGATGAATCTTGATCTTCTTCAACTCCCATCTCAATACAGCATCCCTATGTAAAGGCATCTCGGACTTAGTCGATTTTTAATAAATTCTAAGAAAAACATATGTTAGGATGCTGCGAGACGAATGAGATGCTGCATGGAGATGAATCTTGATCTTCTTCATCTCGCATCTTAATAGAGCATCCCTACTTAAAGGCATCTCGGACTTAGTCGATTTTTCATAAATTCTAAGAAAAACATATGTTAGGATGCTCCGAGATGAATGGGATGCTGCATGGAGATGAATCTTGATCTTCTTCATCTCCCATCTCAATACAGCATCCCTACTTAAAGGCATCTCGGACTTAGTCGATTTTTCATAAATTCTAAGAGAAACATTTGTAAGGATCCTGCGAGATGAATGGGATGCTGCATGGAGATGAATCTGGATCTCCTACATCTCCCATCTCAATACAGCATCCCTACTTAAAGGCATCTCGGACTTAGTCGATTTTTCATAAATTCATAGAAATTCATATGTTAGGATGCTGCGAGATGAATGGGATGCTGCATGGAGATGAATCTTGATCTTCTTCATCTCCCATCTCGATACAGCATCCCTACTTAAAGGCATCTCGGACTTAGTCGATTTTTCATAAATTCTAAGAAATTCATATGTTAGGATGCTGCGAGAGGAATGGGATGCTGCATGGAGATGAATCTTGATCTTCTTCATCTCCCATCTCAATACAGCATCCCTACTTAAAGGCATCTCGGACTTAGTCGATTTTTCATAAATTCTAAGAGAAACATTTGTAAGGATCCTGCGAGATGAATGGGATGCTGCATGGAGATGAATCTTGATCTTCGTCACCTCCCATCTCGATACAGCATCCCTACTTAAAGGCATCTCGGACTTAGTCGATTTTTCATAAATTCTAAGAAATTCATATGTTAGGATGCTGCGAGATGAATGGGATGCTGCATGGAGATGAATCTTGATCTTCTTCATCTCCCATCTCGATACAGCATCCCTACTTAAAGGCATCTCGGACTTAGTCGATTTTTCATAAATTCTAAACAATTCATATGTTAGGATGCTGCGAGATGAATGGGATGCTGGATGGAGATGAATCTTGATCTTCTTCATCTCCCATCTCGATACAGCATCCCTACCTAAAGGCATCTCGGACTTAGTCGATTTTTCATAAATTCTAAACAATTCATATGTTAGGATGCTGCGAGATGAATGGGATGCTGCATGGAGATGAATCTTGATCTTCTTCATCTCCCATTTTAATACAGCATCCCTACTTAAAGGCATCTCGGACTTAGTCAATTTTTCATAAATTCTTAGAAATTCATATGTTAGGATGCTGCGAGAGGAATGGGATGCTGCATGGAGATGAATCTTGATCTTCTACATCTCCCATCTCAATACAGCATCCCTACTTAAAGGCATCTCGGACTTAGTCGATTTTTCATAAATTCTAAGAAATTCATATGTTAGGATGCTGCGAGATGAATGGGATGCTGCATGGAGATGAATCTTGATCTTCGTCACCTCCCATCTCGATACAGCATCCCTACTTAAAGGCATCTCGGACTTAGTCGATTTTTCATAAATTCTAAGAAATTCATATGTTAGGATGCTGCGAGATGAATGGGATGCTGCATGGAGATGAATCTTGATCTTCTACATCTCCCATCTCAATACAGCATCCCTACTTAAAGCCATCTCGGACTTAGTCGATTTTTCATAAATTCTAAGAAATTCATATGTTAGGATGCTGCGAGATGAATGGGATGCTGCATGGAGATGAATCTTGATCTTCTTCATCTCCCATCTCGATACAGCATCCCTACCTAAAGGCATCTCGGACTTAGTCGATTTTTCATAAATTCTAAACAATTCATATGTTAGGATGCTGCGAGATGAATGGGATGCTGGATGGAGATGAATCTTGATCTTCTTCATCTCCCATCTCGATACAGCATCCCTACCTAAAGGCATCTCGGACTTAGTCGATTTTTCATAAATTCTAAACAATTCATATGTTAGGATGCTGCGAGATGAATGGGATGCTGCATGGAGATGAATCTTGATCTTCTTCATCTCCCATTTTAATACAGCATCCCTACTTAAAGGCATCTCGGACTTAGTCAATTTTTCATAAATTCTTAGAAATTCATATGTTAGGATGCTGCGAGAGGAATGGGATGCTGCATGGAGATGAATCTTGATCTTCTACATCTCCCATCTCAATACAGCATCCCTACTTAAAGGCATCTCGGACTTAGTCGATTTTTCATAAATTCTAAGAAATTCATATGTTAGGATGCTGCGAGATGAATGGGATGCTGCATGGAGATGAATCTTGATTTTCCTCATCTCCCATCTTAATACAGCATCCCTACTTAAAGGCATCTCGGACTTAGTCGATTTTTCATAAATTCTAAGAAATTCATATGTTAGGATGCTGGGAGATGAATGGGATGCTACATAGAGATGAATCTTGATCTCCTACATCTCCCATCTTAATACAGCATCCCTACTTAAAGCCATCTCGGACTTAGTCGATTTTTCATAAATTCATAGAAATTCATATGTTAGGATGCTGGGAGATGAATGGGATGCTGCATGGAGATGCATCTTGATCTCCTACATCTCCCATCTTAATACAGCATCCCTACTTAAAGCCATCTCGGACCTAGTCGATTTTTCATAAATTCATAGAAATTCATATGTTAGGATGCTGCGAGATGAATGGGATGCTGCATGGAGATGAATCTTGATCTCCTACATCTCTCATCTCAATACAGCATCCCTACTTAAAGGCATCTCGGACTTAGTCGATTTTTCATAAATTCATAGAAATTCATATGTTAGGATGCTGCGAGATGAATGGGATGCTGCATGGAGATGAATCTTGATCTCCTTCATCTCTCATCTCAATACAGCATCCCTACTTAAAGCCATCTCGGACTTAGTCGATTTTTCATAAATTCATAGAAATTCATATGTAAGGATGCTGCGAGATGAATGGGATGCTGCATGGAGATGAATCATGATCTCCTACATCTCTCATCTCAATACAGCATCCCTACTTAAAGGCATCTCGGACTTAGTCGATTTTTCATAAATTCATAGAAATTCATATGTTAGGATGCTGCGAGATGAATGGGATGCTGCATGGAGATGAATCTTGATCTTCTTCATCTCCCATCTTAATACAGCATCCCTACTTAAAGGCATCTCGGACTTAGTCGATTTTTCATAAATTCTAAGAAATTCATATGTTAGGATGCTGGGAGATGAATGGAATGCTGCATGGAGATGAATTTTGATCTCCTACATCTCCCATCTCAATACAGCATCCCTACTTAAAGCCATCTCGGACTTAGTCGAATTTTCATAAATTCATAGAAATTCATATGTAAGGATGCTGCGAGATGAATGGGATGCTGCATGGAGATGAATCTTGATCTCCTACATCTCTCATCTCAATACAGCATCCCTACTTAAAGGCATCTCGGACTTAGTCGATTTTTCATAAATTCTAAGAAATTCATATGTTAGGATGCTGGGAGATGAATGGGATGCTGCATGGAGATGAATCTTGATCTTCTACATCTCCCATCTTAATACAGCATCCCTACCTCAAGCCATCTCGGACTTAGTCGATTTTTCATAAATTCTAAGAAATTCATATGTTAGGATGCTGCGAGATGAATGGGATGCTGCATGGAGATGAATCTTGATCTTCTTCATCTCCCATCCTAATACAGCATCCCTACTTAAAGGCATCTGGGACTTAGTCGATTTTTCATAAATTCTAAGAAATTCATATGTTAGGATGCTGGGAGATGAATGGGATGCTGCATGGAGATGAATCTTGATCTTCGTCACCTCCCATCTCGATACAGCATCCCTACTTAAAGGCATCTCGGACTTAGTCGATTTTTCATAAATTCTAAGAAATTCATATGTTAGGATGCTGCGAGATGAATGGGATGCTGCATGGAGATGAATCTTGATCTTCTTCATCTCCCATCTCGATACAGCATCCCTACTTAAAGGCATCTCGGACTTAGTCGATTTTTCATAAATTCTAAACAATTCATATGTTAGGATGCTGCGAGATGAATGGGATGCTGGATGGAGATGAATCTTGATCTTCTTCATCTCCCATCTCGATACAGCATCCCTACCTAAAGGCATCTCGGACTTAGTCGATTTTTCATAAATTCTAAACAATTCATATGTTAGGATGCTGCGAGATGAATGGGATGCTGCATGGAGATGAATCTTGATCTTCTTCATCTCCCATTTTAATACAGCATCCCTACTTAAAGGCATCTCGGACTTAGTCAATTTTTCATAAATTCTTAGAAATTCATATGTTAGGATGCTGCGAGAGGAATGGGATGCTGCATGGAGATGAATCTTGATCTTCTACATCTCCCATCTCAATACAGCATCCCTACTTAAAGGCATCTCGGACTTAGTCGATTTTTCATAAATTCTAAGAAATTCATATGTTAGGATGCTGCGAGATGAATGGGATGCTGCATGGAGATGAATCTTGATCTTCTTCATCTCCCATCCTAATACAGCATCCCTACTTAAAGGCATCTGGGACTTAGTCGATTTTTCATAAATTCTAAGAAATTCATATGTTAGGATGCTGGGAGATGAATGGGATGCTGCATGGAGATGAATCTTGATCTTCGTCACCTCCCATCTCAATACAGCATCCCTACTTAAAGGCATCTCGGACTTAGTCGATTTTTCATAAATTCTAAGAAATTCATATGTTAGGATGCTGCGAGATGAATGGGATGCTGCATGGAGATGAATCTTGATCTTCTTCATCTCCCATCTCGATACAGCATCCCTACTTAAAGGCATCTCGGACTTAGTCGATTTTTCATAAATTCTAAACAATTCATATGTTAGGATGCTGCGAGATGAATGGGATGCTGGATGGAGATGAATCTTGATCTTCTTCATCTCCCATCTCGATACAGCATCCCTACCTAAAGGCATCTCGGACTTAGTCGATTTTTCATAAATTCTAAACAATTCATATGTTAGGATGCTGCGAGATGAATGGGATGCTGCATGGAGATGAATCTTGATCTTCTTCATCTCCCATTTTAATACAGCATCCCTACTTAAAGGCATCTCGGACTTAGTCAATTTTTCATAAATTCTTAGAAATTCATATGTTAGGATGCTGCGAGAGGAATGGGATGCTGCATGGAGATGAATCTTGATCTTCTACATCTCCCATCTCAATACAGCATCCCTACTTAAAGGCATCTCGGACTTAGTCGATTTTTCATAAATTCTAAGAAATTCATATGTTAGGATGCTGCGAGATGAATGGGATGCTGCATGGAGATGAATCTTGATCTACTTCATTTCCCATCTTAATACAGCATCCCTACTTAAATGCATCTCGGACTTAGTCGATTTTTCATAAATTCATAGAAATTCATATGTTAGGATGCTGCGAGATGAATGGGATGCTGCATGGAGATGCATCTTGATCTCCTACATCTCCCATCTTAATACAGCATCCCTACTTAAATGCATCTCGGACTTAGTCGATTTTTCATAAATTCTAAGAAAAACATATGTTAGGATGCTGCGAGATGAATGGGATGCTGCATGGAGATGAATCTTGATCTACTTCATCTCCCATCCTAATACAGCATCCCTACTTAAATGCATCTCGGACTTAGTCGATTTTTCATAAATTCTAAGAAAAACATATGTTAGGATGCTGCGAGATGAATGGGATGCTGCATGGAGATGAATCTTGATCTTCTTCATCTTCCATCTTAATACAGCATCCCTACTTAAAGGCATCTCGGACTTAGTCGATTTTTCATAAATTCTAAGAAATTCATATGTTAGGATGCTGGGAGATGAATGGGATGCTGCATGGAGATGAATCTTGATCTCCTACATCTCCCATCTCAATACAGCATCCCTACTTAAAGGCATCTCGGACTTAGTCGATTTTTCATAAATTCATAGAAATTCATATGTTAGGATGCTGGGAGATGAATGGGATGCTGCATGGAGATGAATCTTGATCTTCTTCATCTCCCATCTTAATACAGCATCCCTACTTAAAGGCATCTCGAACTTAGTCGATTTTTCATAAATTCTAAGAAATTCATATGTTAGGATGCTGCGAAATGAATGGGATGCTGCATGGAGATGAATCTTGATCTTCTTCATCTCCTATCTCAATACAGCATCCCTACGTAAGGGCATCTCGGACTTAGTCGATTTTTCACAAATTCTAAGAAATTCATATGTTAGGATGCTGCGAGATGAATGGGATGCTGCATGGAGATGAATCTTGATCTTCTTCATCTCCCATCTTAATACAGCATCCCTACTTAAAGGCATCTCGGACTTAGTCGATTTTTCATAAATTCTAAGAAAAACATATGTTAGGATGCTGCGAGATAAATGGGATGCTGCATGGAAATGAATCTTGATCTTCTTCATCTCCCATCTTAATACAGCATCCCTACTTAAAGGCATCTCGGACTTAGTCGATTTTTCATAAATTCTAAGAAAAACATATGTTAGGATGCTGCGAGATAAATGGGATGCTGCATGGAAATGAATCTTGATCTTCTTCATCTCCCATCTCAATACAGCATCCCTACTTAAAGGCATCTCGGACTTAGTCGATTTTTCATAAATTCATAGAAATTCATATGTTAGGGTGCTGCGAGATGAATGGGATGCTGCATGGAGATGAATCTTGATCTCCTACATCTCCCATCTTAATACAGCATCCCTACTTAAAGCCATCTCGGACTTAGTCGATTTTTCATAAATTCTAAGAAATTGATATGTTAGGATGCTGCGAGATGAATGGGATGCTGCATGGAGATGAATCTTGATCTTCTTCATCTCCCATCTTAATACAGCATCCCTACTTGAAGGCATCTCGGACTTAGTCGATTTTTCATAAATTCTAAGAAAAACATATGTAAGGATGCTGGGAGATGAATGGGATGCTGCATGGAGATGAATCTTGATCTTCTTCATCTCCCATCTTAATACAGCATCCCTTCTTAAAGGCATCTCGGACTTAGTCGATTTTTCATAAATTCATAGAAATTCATATGTTAGGATGCTGGGAGATGAATGGGATGCTGCATGGAGATGAATCTTGATCTCCTACATCTCCCATCTTAATACAGCATCCCTACTTAAAGCCATCTCGGACTTAGTCGATTTTTCATAAATTCTAAGAAATTGATATGTTAGGATGCTGCGAGATGAATGGGATGCTGCATGGAGATGAATCTTGATCTTCTTCATTTCCCATCTTAATACAGCATCCCTACTTGAAGGCATCTCGGACTTAGTCGATTTTTCATAAATTCTAAGAAATTGATATGTTAGGATGCTGCGAGATGTATGGGATGCTGCATGGAGATGAATCTTGATCTTCTTCATCTCCCATCTTAATACAGCATCCCTACTTGAAGGCATCTCGGACTTAGTCGATTTTTCATAAATTCTAAGAAAAACATATGTAAGGATGCTGGGAGATGCATGGGATGCTGCATGGAGATGAATCTTGATCTTCTTCATCTCCCATCTTAATACAGCATCCCTACTTAAAGGCATCTCGGACTTAGTCGATTTTTCATAAATTCTAAGAAATTGATATGTTAGGATGCTGCGAGATGAATGGGATGCTGCATGGAGATGAATCTTGATCTTCTTCATCTCCCATCTTAATACAGCATCCCTACTTAAAGGCATCTCGGACTTAGTCGATTTTTCATAAATTCTAAGAAATTCATATGTTAGGATGCTGCGAGATGAATGGGATGCTGCATGGAGATGAATCTTGATCTTCTTCATCTCCCATCTTAATACAGCATCCCTACTTAAAGGCATCTCGGACTTAGTCGATTTTTCATAAATTCATAGAAATTCATATGTTAGGATGCTGCGAGATGAATGGGATGCTGCATGGAGGTGAATCTTGATCTACTTCATCTCCCATCTTAATACAGCATCCCTACTTAAAGGCATCTCGGACTTAGTCGATTTTTCATAAATTCATAGAAATTCATATGTTAGGATGCTGGGAGATGAATGGGATGCTGCATGGAGATGCATCTTGATCTCCTACATCTCCCATCTTAATACAGCATCCCTACTTAAAGCCATCTCGGACTTAGTCGATTTTTCATAAATTCTAAGAAATTCATATGTTAGGATGCTGGGAGATGAATGGGATGCTGCATGGAGATGAATCTTGATCTTCTTCATCTCCCATCTTAATACAGCATCCCTACTTAAAGGCATCTCGGACTTAGTCGATTTTTCATAAATTCTAAGAAATTCATATGTTAGGATGCTGGGAGATGAATGGGATGCTGCATGGAGATGAATCTTGATCTACTTCATCTCCCATCTTAATACAGCATCCCTACTTAAATGCATCTCGGACTTAGTCGATTTTTCATAAATTCTAAGAAAAACATATGTTAGGATGCTGCGAGATGAATGGGATGCTGCATGGAGATGAATCTTGATCTTCTTCATCTCCCATCTTAAAACAGCATCCCTACTTAAATGCATCTCGGACTTAGTCGATTTTTCATAAATTCTAAGAAAACATATGTTAGGATGCTGCGAGATGAATGGGATGCTGCATGGAGATGAATCTTGACCTCCTACATCTCTCATCTCAATACAGCATCCCTACTTAAAGGCATCTCGGACTTAGTCGATTTTTCATAAATTCATAGAAATTCATATGTGAGGATGCTGCGAGATGAATGGGATGCTGCATGGAGATGAATCTTGATCTCCTACATCTCTCATCTCAATACAGCATCCCTACTTAAAGCCATCTCGGACTTAGTCGATTTTTCATAAATTCATAGAAATTCATATGTTAGGATGCTGCGAGATGAATGGGATGCTGCACGGAGATGCATCTTGATCTCCTACATCCCCCATCTTAATACAGCATCCCTACTTAAAGCCATCTCGGACTTAGTCGATTTTTCATAAATTCTAAGAAATTCATATGTTAGGATGCTGCGAGATGAATGGGATGCTGCATGGAGATGAATCTTGATCTACTTCATCTCCCATCTTAATACAGCATCCCTACTTAAATGCATCTCGGACTTAGTCGATTTTTCATAAATTCTAAGAAAAACATATGTTAGGATGCTGCGAGATGAATGGGATGCTGCATGGAGATGAATCTTGATCTTCTTCATCTCCCATCTTAAAACAGCATCCCTACTTAAATGCATCTCGGACTTAGTCGATTTTTCATAAATTCTAAGAAAAACATATGTTAGGATGCTGCGAGATGAATGGGATGCTGCATGGAGATGAATCTGGATCTTCCTCATCTCTCATCTCAGTACAGCATCTCTACTTAAAGGCATCTCGGACTTAGTCGATTTTTAATAAATTCTAAAAAATTCAAATGTTAGGATGCTGCGAGATGAATGGGATGCTGCATGGAGATGAACCTTGATCTTCTTCATCTCCCATCTCAATACAGCATCCCTACTTAAAGGCATCTCGGACTTAGTCGATTTTTCATAAATTCTAAGAAAAACATATGTTAGGATGCTGCAAGATGAATGAGATGCTGCATGGAGATGAATCTTGATCTTCTTCAACTCCCATCTCAATACAGCATCCCTACTTAAAGCCATATCGGACTTAGTCGATTTTTCATAAATTCATAGAAAAACATATGTTAGGATGCTGGGAGATGAATGGGATGCTGCATGGAGATGAATCTTGATCTTCTTCATCTCCCATCTTAATACAGCATCCCTACTTAAAGGCATCTCGGACTTAGTCGATTTTTCATAAATTCATAGAAATTCATATGTTAGGATGCTGCGAGATGAATGGGATGCTGCATGGAGATGAATCTTGATCTCCTACATCTCTCATCTCAATACAGCATCCCTACTTAAAGCCATCTCGGACTAAGTCGATTTTTCATAAATTCATAGAAATTCATATGTTAGGATGCTGCGAGATGAATGGGATGCTGCATGGAGATGAATCTTGATCTCCTACATCTCTCATCTCAATACAGCATCCCTATTTAAAGGCATCTCGGACTTAGTCGATTTTTCATAAATTCATAGAAATTCATATGTTAGGATGCTGGGAGATGAATGGGATGCTGCATGGAGATGAATCTTGATCTTCTTCATCTTCCATCTTAATACAGCATCCCTACTTAAAGGCATCTCGGACTTAGTCGATTTTTCATAAATTCTAAGAAATTCATATGTTAGGATGCTGGGAGATGAATGGGATGCTGCATGGAGATGAATCTTGATCTCCTACATCTCCCATCTCAATACAGCATCCCTACTTAAAGGCATCTCGGACTTAGTCGATTTTTCATAAATTCATAGAAATTCATATGTTAGGATGCTGCGAGATGAATGGGATGCTGCATGGAGATGAATCTTGATCTTCTTCATCTCCCATCTTAATACAGCATCCCTACTTAAAGGCATCTCGGACTTAGTCGATTTTTCATAAATTCTAAGAAATTCATATGTTAGGATGCTGGGAGATGAATGGGATGCTGCATGGAGATGAATCTTGATCTTCTTCATTTCCCGTCTTAATACAGCATCCCTACTTAAAGGCATCTCGGACTTAGTCGATTTTTTATAAATTTTAATAAAAACATATGTTTGGATGCTGCGAGATGAATGGGATGCTGCATGGAGATGAATCTTGATCTTCTTCATCTCCCATCTCAATACAGCATCCCTACTTAAAGGCATCTCGGACTTAGTCGATTTTTCATAAATTCTAAGAAAAACATATGTAACGATGCTGCGAGATGAATGGGATGCTGCATGCAGATGAATATTGATCTCCTACATCTCCCGTCTCAATACAGCATCCCTACTTAAAGGCATCTCGGACTTAGTCGATTTTTCATAAATTAATAGAAATTCATATGTTAGGATGCTGCGAGATGAATGGGATGCTGCATGGAGATGTATCTTGATCTTCTTCATCTCCCATCTTAATACAGCATCCCTACTTAAAGGCATCTCGGACTTAGTCGATTTTTCATAAATTCTATGAAAAACATATGTTAGGATGCTGGGAGATGAATGGGATGCTGCATGGAGATGTATCTTGATCTTCTTCATCTCCCATCTTAATACAGCATCCCTACTTAAAGGCATCTCGGACTTAGTCGATTTTTCATAAATTCTATGAAAAACATTTGTTAGGATGCTGGGAGATGAATGGGATGCTGCATGGAGATGAATCTTGATCTCCTACATCTCCCATCTCAAAACAGCATCCCTACTAAAAGGCATCTCGGACTTAGTCGATTTTTCATAAATTCTAAGAAAAACATATGTTAAGATGCTGCGAGATGAATGGGATGCTGCATGGAGATGAATCTTGATCTTCTTCATCTCCCATCTTAATACAGCATCCCTACTTAAAGGCATCTCGGACTTAGTCGATTGTTCATAAATTCTTAGAAATTCATATGTTAGGATACTGCGAGATGAATGGGATGCTGCAGGGAGATGAATCTTGATCTTCTTCATCTCCCATCTCAATACAGCATCCCTACTTAAAGGCATCTCGGACTTAGTCGAATTTTCATAAATTCTAAAAAATTCATATGCTAGGATGCTGCGAGATGAATGGGATGCTGCATTGAGATGAATCTTGATCTTCTCCATCTCCCCTCTCAATACAGCATCCCAACTTAAAGGCATCTCGGACTTAGTCGATTTTTCATAAATTCTAAGAAAAACATATGTTAGGATGCTGGTTGATGAATGGGATGCTGCATGGAGATGAATCTTGATCTTTTTTATCTCCCATCTGAAAACAGCATCCCTACTCAAAGGCATCTAGGACATAGTCGATTTTTCATAAATTGTAAAAAAAACATATGTTAGGATGCTGCGAGATGAATGGGATGCTGCATGGAGATGCATCTTGATCTTCTTCATCTCCCATCTAAATACAGCATCCCTACTTAAAGGCATCTCGCACTTAGTCGATTTTTCATAAATTCTAAGAAAAACATATGTTAGGATGCTGCGAGATAAATGGGATGCTGCATGGAGATGAATCTTGATCTTATTCATCTCCCATCTTAATACAGCATCCCTTCTTAAAGGCATCTCGGACTTAGTCGATTTTTCATAAATTCTAAGAAAAACATATGTTTTGATGCTGCGAGATGAATGGGGCGCTGCATGGAGATGCATTTTGATCTTCTTCATCTCCCATCTTAATACAGCATCCCTACTTAAAGGCATCTCGGACTTATTCGATTTTTCATAAATTCTAAGAAAAACATATGTTACGATGCTGCGAGATGAATGGGATGCTGCATGGAGATGAATCTTGATCTTCTCCATCTCCCATCTTAATACAGCATCCTTACTTAAAGGCATCTCGGACTTAGTCGATTTTTCATAAATTCTAAGAAATTCATATGTTAGGATGCTGCGAGATGAATGGGATGCTGCATGGAGATGAATCTTGATCTTTTTCATCTCCCGTCTTGATACAGCATCCCTACTTAAAGGCATCTGGGACTTAGTCGATTTTTCATAAATTCTAAGAAAAACATATGTTAGGATGTTGCGAGTTAAATGGGATGCTGCATGGAGATGAATCTTGATCTTCTCCATCTCCTATCTTAATACAGCATCCCTACTTAAAGGCATCTGGGACTAAGTCGATTTTTCATAAATTCTAAGAAATTCATATGTTAGGATGCTGCGAGATGAATGGGATGCTGCATGGAGATGAATCTTGATCTTCTTCATCTCCCATCTTAATACAGCATCCCTACTTAAATCCATCTCGGACTTAGTCGATTTTTCATAAATTGTAAGAAAAACATATGTTAGGATGCTGCGAGATGAATAGGATGCTGCATGGAGATAAATCTTGATCTTATTCATCTCCCATCTTAATACAGCATCCCTACTTAAAGGCATCTCGGACTTAGTCGATTTTTCATAAATTCTAAGAAAAACATATGTTAGGATGCTGCGAGATCAATGGGATGCTGCATGGAGATGAATCTTGATCTCCTACATCTCCCATCTCAAAACAGCATCCCTACTAAAAGGCATCTCGGACTTAGTCGATTTTTCATAAATTCTAAGAAAAACATATGTTAAGATGCTGCGAGATGAATGGGATGCTGCATGGAGATGAATCTTGATCTTTTTTATCTCCCATCTGAAAACAGCATCCCTACTCAAAGGCATCTCGGACTTAGTCGATTGTTCATAAATTCTTAGAAATTCATATGCTAGGATGCTGCGAGATGAATGGGATGCTGCATGGAGATGCATCTTGATCTTCTTCATCTCCCATCTAAATACAGCATCCCTACTTAAAGGCATCTCGCACTTAGTCGATTTTTCATAAATTCTAAGAAAAACATATGTTAGGATGCTGCGAGATAAATGGGATGCTGCATGGAGATGAATCTTGATCTTATTCATCTCCCATCTTAATACAGCATCCCTTCTTAAAGGCATCTCGGACTTAGTCGATTTTTCATAAATTCTAAGAAAAACATATGTTTTGATGCTGCGAGATGAATGGGGCGCTGCATGGAGATGCATTTTGATCTTCTTCATCTCCCATCTTAATACAGCATCCCTACTTAAAGGCATCTCGGACTTAGTCGATTTTTCATAAATTCATAGAAATTCATATGTTAGGATGCTGCGAGATGAATGGGATGCTGCATGGAGATGAATCTTGATCTCCTACATCTCTCATCTCAATACAGCATCCCTACTTAAATGCATCTCGGACTTAGTCGATTTTTCATAAATTCTAAGAAAAACATATGTTAGGATGCTGCGAGATGAATGGAATGCTGCATGGAGATGAATCTTGATCTTCTTCATCTCCCATCTTAATACAGCATCCCTACTTAAAGGCATCTCGGACTTAGTCGAAATTTCATAAATTCTAAGAAAAACATATGTTAGGATGCTGGGAGATGAATGGGATGCTGCATGGAGATGCATCTTGATCTTCTGCATCTCCCATCTTAATACAGCATCCCTACTTAAAGGCATCTCGGACTTAGTCGATTTTTCATAAATTCTTAGAAAAACATAACTTAGGATGCTGCGAGATGAATGGGATGCTGCATGGAGATGAATCTTGATCTTCTTCATCTCCCTTCTTAATACAGCATCCCTACTTTAAGGCATCTTGGACTTAGTAGATTTTTCATAAATTCCAAGAAAACCATATGTGAGGATGCTGCGAGATAAATGGGATGCTGCATTGAGATGAATCTTGATCTTCTTCATCTCCCATCTTGATACAGCATCCCTACTTAAAGGCATCTCGGACTTAGTCGATTTTTCATAAATTCATAGAAAAACATATGTTAGGATGCTGCGAGATGAATGGGATGCTGCATGGAGATGAATCTTGATCTTCTTCATCTCCCATCTTAATACAGCATCCCTACTTAAAGGCATCTCGGACTTAGTCGATTTTTCATAAATTCTATGAAAAACATATGTTAGGATGCTGGGAGAGGAATGGGATGCTGCATGTAGATGAATCTTGATCTTCTTCATCTCCCATCTTAATACAGCATCCCTACTTAAAGGCATCTCGGACTTTGTCGATTTTTCAAAAACTCTAGGAATTTCATATGTTAGGATGCTGCGAGATGAATATGATGCTGCATGGAGATGAATCTTGATCTTCTTCATCTCCCATCTTAATACAGCATCCTTACTTAAAGGCACCTCGGACTTAGTCGACTTTTCATAAATTCTAAGAAAAACATATGTTTGGATGCTGCGAGATTTATGGGATGCTGCAAGGAGATGAATCTTGATCTTCTCCATCTCCCATCTTAATACAGCATCCCTACTTAAAGGCATCTCGGACTTAGTCGATTTTTCATAAATTCTAAGAAAAACATATGTTAGGATGCTGCGAGATGAATGGGATGCTGCATGGAGATAAATCTTGATCTTATTCATCTCCCATCTTAATACAGCATCCCTACTTAAAGGCATCTCGGACTTAGTCGATTTTTCATAAATTCTAAGAAAAACATATGTTAGGATGCTGCGAGATCAATGGGATGCTGCATGGAGATGAATCTGGATCTTCCTCATCTCTCATCTCAGTACAGCATCTCTACTTAAAGGCATCTCGGACTTAGTCGATTTTTAATAAATTCTAAAAAATTCAAATGTTAGGATGCTGCGAGATGAATGGGATGCTGCATGGAGATGAACCTTGATCTTCTTCATCTCCCATCTCAATACAGCATCCCTACTTAAAGGCATCTCGGACTTAGTCGATTTTTCATAAATTCTAAGAAAAACATATGTTAGGATGCTGCAAGATGAATGAGATGCTGCATGGAGATGAATCTTGATCTTCTTCAACTCCCATCTCAATACAGCATCCCTACTTAAAGCCATATCGGACTTAGTCGATTTTTCATAAATTCATAGAAAAACATATGTTAGGATGCTGGGAGATGAATGGGATGCTGCATGGAGATGAATCTTGATCTTCTTCATCTCCCATCTTAATACAGCATCCCTACTTAAAGGCATCTCGGACTTAGTCGATTTTTCATAAATTCATAGAAATTCATATGTTAGGATGCTCCGAGATGAATGGGATGCTGCATGGAGATGAATCTTGATCTCCTACATCTCTCATCTCAATACAGCATCCCTACTTAAAGCCATCTCGGACTAAGTCGATTTTTCATAAATTCATAGAAATTCATATGTTAGGATGCTGCGAGATGAATGGGATGCTGCATGGAGATGAATCTTGATCTCCTACATCTCTCATCTCAATACAGCATCCCTATTTAAAGGCATCTCGGACTTAGTCGATTTTTCATAAATTCATAGAAATTCATATGTTAGGATGCTGGGAGATGAATGGGATGCTGCATGGAGATGAATCTTGATCTTCTTCATCTTCCATCTTAATACAGCATCCCTACTTAAAGGCATCTCGGACTTAGTCGATTTTTCATAAATTCTAAGAAATTCATATGTTAGGATGCTGGGAGATGAATGGGATGCTGCATGGAGATGAATCTTGATCTCCTACATCTCCCATCTCAATACAGCATCCCTACTTAAAGGCATCTCGGACTTAGTCGATTTTTCATAAATTCATAGAAATTCATATGTTAGGATGCTGCGAGATGAATGGGATGCTGCATGGAGATGAATCTTGATCTTCTTCATCTCCCATCTTAATACAGCATCCCTACTTAAAGGCATCTCGGACTTAGTCGATTTTTCATAAATTCTAAGAAATTCATATGTTAGGATGCTGGGAGATGAATGGGATGCTGCATGGAGATGAATCTTGATCTTCTTCATTTCCCGTCTTAATACAGCATCCCTACTTAAAGGCATCTCGGACTTAGTCGATTTTTTATAAATTTTAATAAAAACATATGTTTGGATGCTGCGAGATGAATGGGATGCTGCATGGAGATGAATCTTGATCTTCTTCATCTCCCATCTCAATACAGCATCCCTACTTAAAGGCATCTCGGACTTAGTCGATTTTTCATAAATTCTAAGAAAAACATATGTAACGATGCTGCGAGATGAATGGGATGCTGCATGGAGATGAATCTTGATCTTCTTCATCTCCCATCTTTAAATAGCATCCCTACTTAAAGGCATCTCGGACTTAGTCGATTTTTCATAAATTCTAAGAAAAACATATGTTGGGATGCTGCAAGATGAATGGGATGCTGCATGGAGATAAATCTTGATCTTTTTCATCTTCCATCTTAATACAGCATCCCTACTTAAAGGCATCTCGGACTTAGTCGATTTTTCATAAATTCTAAGAAAATAATATGTTAGGATGCTGCGAGATGAATGGGATGCTGCATGGAGATGAATCTTGATCATCTCCATCTCCCATCTTAATACAGCATCCCTACTTAAAGGCATCTCGGACTTAGTCGATTTTTCATAAATTCTAAGAAATTCATATGTTAGGATGCTGCGAGATGAATGGGATGCTGCATGGAGATGAATCTTGATCTTCTTCATCTCCCATCTCAATACAGCATCCCTACTTAAAGGCATCTCGGACTTAGTCGATTTTTCATAAATTCTAAGAAATTCATATGTTAGGATGCTGGGAGATGAATGGGATGCTGCATGGAGATGAATCTTGATCTTCTTCATCTCCCATCTTAATAGAGCATCCCTACTTAAAGGCATCTCGGACTTAGTCGATTTTTCATAAATTCTAAGAAAAACATATGTTAGGATGCTGCGAGATGAATGGCATGCTGCAAGGAGATAAATCTTGATCTTCTTCATCTCCCATCTCAATACAGCATCCCTACTTAAGGGCATCTCGGACTTAGTCGATTTTTCATAAATTCTAAGAAAAACATATGTTAGGATGCTGAGAGATGAATGGGATGCTGCATGGAGATAAATCTTGATCTTCTTCATCTCCCATCTCAATACAGCATCCCTGCTTAAAGGCATCTCGGACTTAGTCGATTTTTCATAAATTCTAAGAAATTCATATGTTAGGATGCTGCGAGATAAATGGGATGCTGCATGGAGATAAATATTGATCTTTTCCATCTCCCATCTTAATACAGCATCCCTACTTAAAGGCATCTCGGACTTAGACGATTTTTCATAAATTCTAAGAAAAACATATGTTAGGATGCTGCGAGGTGAATGGGATGCTGCATGGAGATGAATCTTGATCTTCTTCATCTTCCATCTTAATACAGCATCCCTTCTTAAAGGCATCTCGGACTTAGTCGATTTTTCATAAATTCTAAGAAAAACATATGTTAGGATGCTGCGAGATGAATTGGATGCTGTATGGAGATGAATCTTGATCTTCTTCATCTTCCATCTTAATACAGCATCCCTACCTAAAGGCATCTCGGACTTAGTCGATTTTTCATAAATTCTAAGAAATTCATATGTTGGGATGCTGCGAGATGCATGGGATGCTGCATGGAGATGAATCTTGATCTTCTTAATCTCCCATCTTAATACAGCATCCCTACTTAAAGGCATCTCGGACTTAGTCGATTTTTCATAAATTCTAAGAAAAACATATGTTAGGATGCTGCGAGATGAATGGGATGCTGCATGGAGATGAATCTTGATCTTCTTCAACTCCCATCTCAATACAGCATCCCTATGTAAAGGCATCTCGGACTTAGTCGATTTTTAATAAATTCTAAGAAAAACATATGTTAGGATGCTGCGAGACGAATGAGATGCTGCATGGAGATGAATCTTGATCTTCTTCATCTCCCATCTTAATACAGCATCCCTACTTAAAGGCATCTCGGACTTAGTCGATTTTTCATAAATTCTAAGAAAAACATATGTTAGGATGCTCCGAGATGAATGGGATGCTGCATGGAGATGAATCTTGATCTTCTTCATCTCCCATCTCAATACAGCATCCCTACTTAAAGGCATCTCGGACTTAGTCGATTTTTCATAAATTCTAAGAGAAACATTTGTAAGGATCCTGCGAGATGAATGGGATGCTGCATGGAGATGAATCTGGATCTCCTACATCTCCCATCTCAATACAGCATCCCTACTTAAAGGCATCTCGGACTTAGTCGATTTTTCATAAATTCATAGAAATTCATATGTTAGGATGCTGCGAGATGAATGGGATGCTGCATGGAGATGAATCTTGATCTTCTTCATCTCCCATCTCGATACAGCATCCCTACTTAAAGGCATCTCGGACTTAGTCGATTTTTCATAAATTCTAAGAAATTCATATGTTAGGATGCTGCGAGAGGAATGGGATGCTGCATGGAGATGAATCTTGATCTTCTTCATCTCCCATCTCAATACAGCATCCCTACTTAAAGGCATCTCGGACTTAGTCGATTTTTCATAAATTCTAAGAGAAACATTTGTAAGGATCCTGCGAGATGAATGGGATGCTGCATGGAGATGAATCTTGATCTTCGTCACCTCCCATCTCGATACAGCATCCCTACTTAAAGGCATCTCGGACTTAGTCGATTTTTCATAAATTCTAAGAAATTCATATGTTAGGATGCTGCGAGATGAATGGGATGCTGCATGGAGATGAATCTTGATCTTCTTCATCTCCCATCTCGATACAGCATCCCTACTTAAAGGCATCTCGGACTTAGTCGATTTTTCATAAATTCTAAAAAATTCATATGTTAGGATGCTGCGAGATGAATGGGATGCTGGATGGAGATGAATCTTGATCTTCTTCATCTCCCATCTCGATACAGCATCCCTACCTAAAGGCATCTCGGACTTAGTCGATTTTTCATAAATTCTAAACAATTCATATGTTAGGATGCTGCGAGATGAATGGGATGCTGCATGGAGATGAATCTTGATCTTCTTCATCTCCCATTTTAATACAGCATCCCTACTTAAAGGCATCTCGGACTTAGTCAATTTTTCATAAATTCTTAGAAATTCATATGTTAGGATGCTGCGAGAGGAATGGGATGCTGCATGGAGATGAATCTTGATCTTCTACATCTCCCATCTCAATACAGCATCCCTACTTAAAGGCATCTCGGACTTAGTCGATTTTTCATAAATTCTAAGAAATTCATATGTTAGGATGCTGCGAGATGAATGGGATGCTGCATGGAGATGAATCTTGATCTTCTACATCTCCCATCTTAATACAGCATCCCTACTTAAAGCCATCTCGGACTTAGTCGATTTTTCATAAATTCTAAGAAATTCATATGTTAGGATGCTGCGAGATGAATGGGATGCTGCATGGAGATGAATCTTGATCTTCTTCATCTCCCATCTCGATACAGCATCCCTACTTAAAGGCATCTCGGACTTAGTCGATTTTTCATAAATTCTAAACAATTCATATGTTAGGATGCTGCGAGATGAATGGGATGCTGGATGGAGATGAATCTTGATCTTCTTCATCTCCCATCTCGATACAGCATCCCTACCTAAAGGCATCTCGGACTTAGTCGATTTTTCATAAATTCTAAACAATTCATATGTTAGGATGCTGCGAGATGAATGGGATGCTGCATGGAGATGAATCTTGATCTTCTTCATCTCCCATTTTAATACAGCATCCCTACTTAAAGGCATCTCGGACTTAGTCAATTTTTCATAAATTCTTAGAAATTCATATGTTAGGATGCTGCGAGATGAATGGGATGCTGCATGGAGATGAATCTTGATCTTCTACATCTCCCATCTCAATACAGCATCCCTACTTAAAGGCATCTCGGACTTAGTCGATTTTTCATAAATTCTAAGAAATTCATATGTTAGGATGCTGCGAGATGAATGGGATGCTGCATGGAGATGAATCTTGATTTTCCTCATCTCCCATCTTAATACAGCATCCCTACTTAAAGGCATCTCGGACTTAGTCGATTTTTCATAAATTCTAAGAAATTCATATGTTAGGATGCTGGGAGATGAATGGGATGCTACATAGAGATGAATCTTGATCTCCTACATCTCCCATCTTAATACAGCATCCCTACTTAAAGCCATCTCGGACTTAGTCGATTTTTCATAAATTCATAGAAATTCATATGTTAGGATGCTGGGAGATGAATGGGATGCTGCATGGAGATGCATCTTGATCTCCTACATCTCCCATCTTAATACAGCATCCCTACTTAAAGCCATCTCGGACCTAGTCGATTTTTCATAAATTCATAGAAATTCATATGTTAGGATGCTGCGAGATGAATGGGATGCTGCATGGAGATGAATCTTGATCTCCTACATCTCTCATCTCAATACAGCATCCCTACTTAAAGGCATCTCGGACTTAGTCGATTTTTCATAAATTCATAGAAATTCATATGTTAGGATGCTGCGAGATGAATGGGATGCTGCATGGAGATGAATCTTGATCTCCTTCATCTCTCATCTCAATACAGCATCCCTACTTAAAGCCATCTCGGACTTAGTCGATTTTTCATAAATTCATAGAAATTCATATGTAAGGATGCTGCGAGATGAATGGGATGCTGCATGGAGATGAATCATGATCTCCTACATCTCTCATCTCCATGCAGCATCCCTACTTAAAGGCATCTCGGACTTAGTCGATTTTTCATAAATTCATAGAAATTCATATGTTAGGATGCTGCGAGATGAATGGGATGCTGCATGGAGATGAATCTTGATCTTCTTCATCTCCCATCTTAATACAGCATCCCTACTTAAAGGCATCTCGGACTTAGTCGATTTTTCATAAATTCTAAGAAATTCATATGTTAGGATGCTGGGAGATGAATGGAATGCTGCATGGAGATGAATTTTGATCTCCTACATCTCCCATCTCAATACAGCATCCCTACTTAAAGCCATCTCGGACTTAGTCGAATTTTCATAAATTCATAGAAATTCATATGTAAGGATGCTGCGAGATGAATGGGATGCTGCATGGAGATGAATCTTGATCTCCTACATCTCTCATCTCAATACAGCATCCCTACTTAAAGGCATCTCGGACTTAGTCGATTTTTCATAAATTCTAAGAAATTCATATGTTAGGATGCTGGGAGATGAATGGGATGCTGCATGGAGATGAATCTTGATCTTCTACATCTCCCATCTTAATACAGCATCCCTACCTCAAGCCATCTCGGACTTAGTCGATTTTTCATAAATTCTAAGAAATTCATATGTTAGGATGCTGCGAGATGAATGGGATGCTGCATGGAGATGAATCTTGATCTTCTTCATCTCCCATCCTAATACAGCATCCCTACTTAAAGGCATCTGGGACTTAGTCGATTTTTCATAAATTCTAAGAAATTCATATGTTAGGATGCTGGGAGATGAATGGGATGCTGCATGGAGATGAATCTTGATCTTCGTCACCTCCCATCTCGATACAGCATCCCTACTTAAAGGCATCTCGGACTTAGTCGATTTTTCATAAATTCTAAGAAATTCATATGTTAGGATGCTGCGAGATGAATGGGATGCTGCATGGAGATGAATCTTGATCTTCTTCATCTCCCATCTCGATACAGCATCCCTACTTAAAGGCATCTCGGACTTAGTCGATTTTTCATAAATTCTAAACAATTCATATGTTAGGATGCTGCGAGATGAATGGGATGCTGGATGGAGATGAATCTTGATCTTCTTCATCTCCCATCTCGATACAGCATCCCTACCTAAAGGCATCTCGGACTTAGTCGATTTTTCATAAATTCTAAACAATTCATATGTTAGGATGCTGCGAGATGAATGGGATGCTGCATGGAGATGAATCTTGATCTTCTTCATCTCCCATTTTAATACAGCATCCCTACTTAAAGGCATCTCGGACTTAGTCAATTTTTCATAAATTCTTAGAAATTCATATGTTAGGATGCTGCGAGAGGAATGGGATGCTGCATGGAGATGAATCTTGATCTTCTACATCTCCCATCTCAATACAGCATCCCTACTTAAAGGCATCTCGGACTTAGTCGATTTTTCATAAATTCTAAGAAATTCATATGTTAGGATGCTGCGAGATGAATGGGATGCTGCATGGAGATGAATCTTGATCTTCTTCATCTCCCATCCTAATACAGCATCCCTACTTAAATGCATCTGGGACTTAGTCGATTTTTCATAAATTCTAAGAAATTCATATGTTAGGATGCTGGGAGATGAATGGGATGCTGCATGGAGATGAATCTTGATCTTCGTCACCTCCCATCTCAATACAGCATCCCTACTTAAAGGCATCTCGGACTTAGTCGATTTTTCATAAATTCTAAGAAATTCATATGTTAGGATGCTGCGAGATGAATGGGATGCTGCATGGAGATGAATCTTGATCTTCTTCATCTCCCATCTCGATACAGCATCCCTACTTAAAGGCATCTCGGACTTAGTCGATTTTTCATAAATTCTAAACAATTCATATGTTAGGATGCTGCGAGATGAATGGGATGCTGGATGGAGATGAATCTTGATCTTCTTCATCTCCCATCTCGATACAGCATCCCTACCTAAAGGCATCTCGGACTTAGTCGATTTTTCATAAATTCTAAACAATTCATATGTTAGGATGCTGCGAGATGAATGGGATGCTGCATGGAGATGAATCTTGATCTTCTTCATCTCCCATTTTAATACAGCATCCCTACTTAAAGGCATCTCGGACTTAGTCAATTTTTCATAAATTCTTAGAAATTCATATGTTAGGATGCTGCGAGAGGAATGGGATGCTGCATGGAGATGAATCTTGATCTTCTACATCTCCCATCTTAATACAGCATCCCTACTTAAAGGCATCTCGGACTTAGTCGATTTTTCATAAATTCTAAGAAATTCATATGTTAGGATGCTGCGAGATGAATGGGATGCTGCATGGAGATGAATCTTGATCTACTTCATTTCCCTTCTTAATACAGCATCCCTACTTAAATGCATCTCGGACTTAGTCGATTTTTCATAAATTCATAGAAATTCATATGTTAGGATGCTGCGAGATGAATGGGATGCTGCATGGAGATGCATCTTGATCTCCTACATCTCCCATCTTAATACAGCATCCCTACTTAAATGCATCTCGGACTTAGTCGATTTTTCATAAATTCTAAGAAAAACATATGTTAGGATGCTGCGAGATGAATGGGATGCTGCATGGAGATGAATCTTGATCTACTTCATCTCCCATCCTAATACAGCATCCCTACTTAAATGCATCTCGGACTTAGTCGATTTTTCATAAATTCTAAGAAAAACATATGTTAGGATGCTGCGAGATGAATGGGATGCTGCATGGAGATGAATCTTGATCTTCTTCATCTTCCATCTTAATACAGCATCCCTACTTAAAGGCATCTCGGACTTAGTCGATTTTTCATAAATTCTAAGAAATTCATATGTTAGGATGCTGGGAGATGAATGGGATGCTGCATGGAGATGAATCTTGATCTCCTACATCTCCCATCTCAATACAGCATCCCTACTTAAAGGCATCTCGGACTTAGTCGATTTTTCATAAATTCATAGAAATTCATATGTTAGGATGCTGGGAGATGAATGGGATGCTGCATGGAGATGAATCTTGATCTTCTTCATCTCCCATCTTAATACAGCATCCCTACTTAAAGGCATCTCGAACTTAGTCGATTTTTCATAAATTCTAAGAAATTCATATGTTAGGATGCTGCGAAATGAATGGGATGCTGCATGGAGATGAATCTTGATCTTCTTCATCTCCTATCTCAATACAGCATCCCTACGTAAGGGCATCTCGGACTTAGTCGATTTTTCACAAATTCTAAGAAATTCATATGTTAGGATGCTGCGAGATGAATGGGATGCTGCATGGAGATGAATCTTGATCTTCTTCATCTCCCATCTTAATACAGCATCCCTACTTAAAGGCATCTCGGACTTAGTCGATTTTTCATAAATTCTAAGAAAAACATATGTTAGGATGCTGCGAGATAAATGGGATGCTGCATGGAAATGAATCTTGATCTTCTTCATCTCCCATCTTAATACAGCATCCCTACTTAAAGGCATCTCGGACTTAGTCGATTTTTCATAAATTCTAAGAAAAACATATGTTAGGATGCTGCGAGATAAATGGGATGCTGCATGGAAATGAATCTTGATCTTCTTCATCTCCCATCTCAATACAGCATCCCTACTTAAAGGCATCTCGGACTTAGTCGATTTTTCATAAATTCATAGAAATTCATATGTTAGGGTGCTGCGAGATGAATGGGATGCTGCATGGAGATGAATCTTGATCTCCTACATCTCCCATCTTAATACAGCATCCCTACTTAAAGCCATCTCGGACTTAGTCGATTTTTCATAAATTCTAAGAAATTGATATGTTAGGATGCTGCGAGATGAATGGGATGCTGCATGGAGATGAATCTTGATCTTCTTCATCTCCCATCTCAATACAGCATCCCTACGTAAGGGCATCTCGGACTTAGTCGATTTTTCACAAATTCTAAGAAATTCATATGTTAGGATGCTGCGAGATGAATGGGATGCTGCATGGAGATGAATCTTGATCTTCTTCATCTCCCATCTTAATACAGCATCCCTACTTAAAGGCATCTCGGACTTAGTCGATTTTTCATAAATTCTAAGAAAAACATATGTTAGGATGCTGCGAGATAAATGGGATGCTGCATGGAAATGAATCTTGATCTTCTTCATCTCCCATCTCAATACAGCATCCCTACTTAAAGGCATCTCGGACTTAGTCGATTTTTCATAAATTCATAGAAATTCATATGTTAGGATGCTGGGAGATGAATGGGATGCTGCATGGAGATGAATCTTGATCTTCTTCATCTCCCATCTTAATACAGCATCCCTACTTAAAGGCATCTCGGACTTAGTCGATTTTTCATAAATTCTAAGAAATTCATATGTTAGGATGCTGGGAGATGAATGGGATGCTGCATGGAGATGAATCTGGATCTCCTACATCTCCCATCTCAATACAGCATCCCTACTTAAAGGCATCTCGGACTTAGTCGATTTTTCATAAATTCATAGAAATTCATATGTTAGGATGCTGCGAGATGAATGGGATGCTGCATGGAGATGAATCTTGATCTACTTCATCTCCCATCCTAATACAGCATCCCTACTTAAATGCATCTCGGACTTAGTCGATTTTTCATAAATTCTAAGAAAAACATATGTTAGGATGCTGCGAGATGAATGGGATGCTGCATGGAGATGAATCTTGATCTTCTTCATCTTCCATCTTAATACAGCATCCCTACTTAAAGGCATCTCGGACTTAGTCGATTTTTCATAAATTCTAAGAAATTCATATGTTAGGATGCTGGGAGATGAATGGGATGCTGCATGGAGATGAATCTTGATCTCCTACATCTCCCATCTCAATACAGCATCCCTACTTAAAGGCATCTCGGACTTAGTCGATTTTTCATAAATTCATAGAAATTCATATGTTAGGATGCTGGGAGATGAATGGGATGCTGCATGGAGATGAATCTTGATCTTCTTCATCTCCCATCTTAATACAGCATCCCTACTTAAAGGCATCTCGGACTTAGTCGATTTTTCATAAATTCTAAGAAATTCATATGTTAGGATGCTGGGAGATAAATGGGATGCTGCATGGAGATGAATCTTGATCTCCTACATCTCCCATCTCAATACAGCATCCCTACTTAAAGGCATCTCGGACCTAGTCGATTTTTCATAAATTCTTGGCCTTGTGCTGCTTCGATCCGCACCGGAAGCAGCACTTGGAGTAGTCAGGGCCGGTGCACTCGCGAGAGCGGTGCCCCTTGCCAAAGCAGCGGTAGCAGAGCTGCTCTCCTGCAGGGACCGATGCGAGCGCCTGCACGACGCAACTCGTGTTCCCTATGGTGACCCGGTGACCGTCGAGAAGCTGGCACTGCCCGCGCGGCAGCTTGATATGGGCTTTCTGCAGCCCGTCGTACCGCCGCCACAGCCGAACTGCCTCGCCCGGAACCGTCAGCCCCGCCTGCCGCTTAATCGCCGAAATCAAGTCGTCGACAGTCGCCAGCATGTCGATTCCTGTGATCGCTGCCGTCTGCTTGTCGACAAGGAGGTGGGCCACTCCATCCTCCTTGATGGCTTCGCTGACATCGGCCAGCACACTCTCGCAGTCCGTGTTCGGCTTCAGCCACAGCGACAGCTTCCGCTCCCCTGTGCGGCAAACCCTCGCCACGAACTGATCCACATTGGTCTTGGAACGCACTGCCTTGTATGTGTCGAGGAAGGCCTTGCCCTCGTTGGCCTCGAGGACGATCACCGCAGGCCTCTCCACTTTAGCAGCGCTCTTTCCCGCTTTCTGTGGTGCTGCTCTCTTGTCTCCCTTGGCCACGACTTTAGCAAAGGATGCTGGTTGCGCATGCACCTTGGTTGCCACAGCCGCTGCTTTCTTTGCCTTCGGTTTTGGCTTTTCTGGAGCCATGGCCTGGGACGAGACGGCCTCGACCGGGATCTCGGGGACATCAGGCGTGATGACTTCGTTCATGCCCGTCGGTTCGCCCTCTTTTTTCTTGCCGCGCCTTGCCCGGGTCCGCTTTCGTTTGGGAGTGTCGCCAGGTGGATGCTGGCTTTGCCCAGCAGCACTGGAGTCGACGACATGTTGTTGTTGCTGCTGCGTAGCTACCGCCAACTCTCCCATCGAGTGGAGTCCACTTTGGAGCAGCATAAGTTCTCTTTCGCTGGCTGCCGCACGCTCACGAAGGCTAATGTTGTCTCGCTTCAGCTCCTGATTTTCACGAGACAACAACTTCAGCTTTGTCTTCAGCTCCGCGTCGCCATCCTTTGCCGTCGCCCGGCCCGTCTCCATCTCGCTAACCTTAGCGAGGAGAGTCTCGACGGTTGCCCGGAGCTCCCTCAACTCGCTGCTGAGGCTTGCGATAGTCGGCTCCTGCTGCGGGACTTCGGCCACCTGCTGGACGACGGTTGAGTTGAGCTCGTCCTCGTCGCTCTCCTCTGAAATCTCCATATCACTGGCTAGCAGGGCCATCCGCTGCACCACCACCACCGGCCGAGTGGGCGTCGCAGTCGATGGCGCGACACTGCCTCCCTTTCGCTGCCGAGTCAACGGCAGCGCAACCGATGATGTCATCACTTTGTCCCCGTCGTCCTTCGGCGATGGCGCGGTAGCGTCACAGGTGGACCGGAGCCTGACGGACCGACGCGTCGAAGGCTCCCCCGATGCCTGCTCCATTCCCCTACTGCAACCCTGAAAATCGCTGTGGGCAATGGGTTAGGTTGCGGAGAGCCAGGGTGGAGTGTCTGGGAAGGGAAGGTGGGAAGGGGAAGGGGAGTGGAGGAAGGCCAAGTACCGGTGCGAAATAGAAACTCCAACAAATAAAAGGCCAAACCAATCTTTTTCCCCTTTCCAAATCTGAGCTTATATCTCAGTTCTTCTCTGCGATCAGGTGCCGCCTGGTTGACAAATCCGCAAACCGCCAACCGATACACTCGCCATAAAACTCAGAGTGCCGCCTGGTTGTGATAACCGGTGATCTCCACCAGCCGAGACACTTGATGAACTGAAGGCGCCGCCTGGTTGTGACGTTGAAAAGCTCAGCACCAGTGCCGCCGCCTGGTAACAGTGTTCGAAATCTCCGTGAGCCGAGACACCCGCCACGACCCGAAGCGCCGCCTGGTGGCAATGCTGGCAATCCGCTGGTACTGGTGGCGCCGCCTGGCGGCCAACTTCGGAACCAAGTTTAGCCGAGACACACTGAAATATTTCACCGGGATGATCGAACCTCGAAATTTTTCAGCCGAGACACATGAAACATTTCACTCTTAGCCGAGACACCTTGAAAAGTTTCACTGAAACATTTCAACCGGATGGTTGGTCCATGAAATATTTCAGCCGGGACACTTGAAACATTTCACCCCCAGCCGGGACACCTATCCGGGACACACTGCCGCCAACGGTCAATTAAAAATACCGGCCAATTTGGATAACCGGCCAATTTGAATTACCGACCGATTTGAATTAACGGCCACTTCAAACCAACGGCCACCGACTCCACCAACGGTCAATTTGAACGACCCGAAAATCCGGCACCAACGGTCCTTTTTTGAAAAACTGGATCAGATGACACGGAGCCCGATTCGGCTTAGGTGAAATCGCTCGGATCTTCGAGTCCGAATCCGGCTGGAAAATGGACGATCGAATCTTCACCTGCCAAAAATTTTTGCACCGCGTGCTCTCACTTTATTTACACTTATTTTGCGCTGAATTCGTCTTTTTTCATACGGTTTTCTCTGACTTTCGTTTTAAAACACCGTCTGTCATCTAAAAAACCACATCCGGCCAGGATCCGGACACTTTTTTAACCGAAAAACACGTAGTCCCAAATGGGGCTACGCCCCGGGCCGCTCTCCATACAAAATGTAAACAAACACTTTTCTTTCTTATTTTTCGTTGAAATCGATGATTTTAATGCGGTTTTCACTACTAATCTGTAGATTGGCACTAGTTTTAACGATTACAACAAACTTTCGTGGGTTCTTTAAACTTTTTACGCGAAATTTTTGTAAAAAACACGGAGCAACGCTCAGCACGTGTTGACACTACAGCGTTTGACAGCTCACACAGGGATAACTGGCTTGTGGCCGCCAAGCGTTCATAGCGACGTGGCTTTTTGATCCTTCGATGTCGGCTCTTCCTATCATTGCGAAGCAAAATTCACAAAGCGTAGGATTGTTCACCCTTTCAAGGGAACGTGAGCTGGGTTTAGACCGTCGTGAGACAGGTTAGTTTTACCCTACTGGTGTGCAAGTACTATCTCAATGGAATTCCTGTGCAGTACGAGAGGAACCACAGGTACGGACCAATGGCTCAATACTAGTCCGAGCGGACTTTGGTATGACGCTACGTCCGTCGGATTATGCCTGAACGCCTCTAAGGTCGTAACCGAACCAGGCTGGTAGTATATGTATAGGAGTCGTTAGCTAGATGGCTAATAACATCACGAGACCGGATTGAGTCTTCTATAGACTCTTTCCATTTATTGGAAACCCTCAAACTGAGCCTATCGCGAGTGCGCTCGCCGAAGTACCTGAAGTGGGAAAAGGCGTTGTGCTTGCCGATCTTCCAAGAATAGTTTCGACTCCTAAGACCACCCGAAAACGACGGGTTTGCAGGCTGGGCGCTACGCATTGAAGAGAGATGTACATTTCGATCCTTTCAGGCGACCCATGCTTGGTGGTTGTGTGCGGTGTGCTCCCCCCGGGGGGCACATGCGGCATACCGTGTGTGGACTAGTTGGACCCACCCTTGCGGTGGACCGACCGGTCAGTGGTGTTTGCGGGTTAACACATGCGAGCGTTGCGGCCCAGAGGCCTTACCGCCTTTCACTGCGGGTTCGTCAAGAACTTGGAGATGGTCGCAACGCATCGGGTCCTCCCGGGGTACTTGGTGTTTGGATGCTGGCTTGGTGATTAAACACTTGATATTCCATCTTCGGATGAATTTCGGGTGTCACCTGTTGCCTAAGACCACTTGCATGTTTAGCTCGCCGTGGGGTAGCAAGCGTTGTGATCTAATGGCCTTACCGGGCAAACACTTTCGGTTCGTCAAGGACTTGGAGTGCCGGGACGGGTTGGCGGATCCATCACTCTGAGTATGCCGGGTTGATACTTGGGGTTGGTTTGGTTTTGGTGACCCAATACTAGATGTACCATCTCGGTGGTATGTCAGTATCACCTATACTCCAGACCACTTGCATGGTTAGCAAGCGTTGTGATCTAATGGCCCAACCGGGCAAACACTTTGGGTTCGCAAGGACTTAGAGTGCCGGGACGGGTTGGCGGATCCAACACTCTGGGTACCTCCGGGTACTTGGGGTTGGTTGAGGACTTGGTGAGCAAACACTTGATATACGTTCTTCGGATGTACTTCGGGTGTCACCTGTTGTCCGAGGCCACTTGCATGGTCAACGGTTGAGGTGGTGATGGCGGGTCGGTGCTGTAGGGTGCCGGCCTGTTGGCTGCCTTGGCCGGGTTGGTTGGTTAACACTTGATTGAGCTTGCACCCGAGGGTAATGGCACTTGAAGGTGGGTACCGGCCGGCTGACCTGGTGTGATGGTTGGTTGGTGAACACTTGGCGGTACTTGCACTTGGCTGTGCTTGGACTTGAAGGTGGGATCCGGCTGGCCTAGGCCATTGGTGGTTGGTTGGTTGGTTAGCCCTTAGCTGGGCTGGCTGGCTGGCTGGCCATCGGTGGTGTGGTGTGTTGGGCGGTTGGTGAACACTTGGCGGTACTTGCACTTGGCTGTGCTTGGACTTGAAGGTGGGATCCGGCTGGCCTAGGCCATTGGTGGTTGGTTGGTGGGTTAGCCCTTAGTTGGGCTGGCTGGCTGGCTGGCCATCGGTGGTGTGGTGTGGTGTGGTGTGTGGAGTCGAGCATCGCGCGCCGTTGCCTTCTTCGGAGTGTTGTGGGTACGCAAGTGCTTGCAGTGCAAAGAGGTTGGTGATGGAGTGACATTGCCTTCACCATGGAGTTGCGGGTACTTAGGTACTTGCAAGGAGATGGTGGTATGGTGGTGTTGCGTGTGTGGTGTTCGATTAGAAAGATATATTTTCTAAGTCCGGATTAGTGCTGTCAGTGAGGCCGCCACTAACAGGTCCTCCACGGCCTCCGTGGTTCTTGACTTGGCGCTATTCCGGACTTGGGGCGATCACGATGTCCCCGTGCGGGACTTAGAAGATGGAAGAACACAAGTACCCTTATCCCATGACTTGTGAGCGATTGGCATACGTTACCACATGAAGAGAAAAATTGGCTAAGTCCAGGATCCATATTATATGAAGAGAAAATCATCTAAGTCCCGGATCCATATTACATGAAGAGAAAAATCGGCTAAGTCCAGGATCCATATTATATGAAGAGAAAAATCGGCTAAGTCCAGGATCCATATATATTAACCTAATAATCGGCTAAGTCCAGGATCCATATTATATGAAGAGAAAAATCGGCTAAGTCCAGGATCCATATTACATGAAGAGAAAAATCGGCTAAGTCCCGGATCCATATATATTAACCTAATAATCGGCTAAGTCCAGGATCCATATGATATGAAGAGAAAAATCGGCTAAGTCCAAGATCCATATGATATGAACAGAAAAATCGGCTAAGTCCAGGATCCATATAAAATAACCTAATAATCGGCTAAGTCCAGGATCCATATAATATGAAGAGAAAAATCGGCTAAGTCCGAGATTGGGTCTGTCGGAAATACACTTTCAAGTTACCACACAAGCAAGCAAGATGGCCTAATGATGGATCCATATAATATGAAGAGAAAAATCGGCTAAGTCCAAGATTGGGTCTGTCAGAAATACACTATCAAGTTACCACACAAGCAAGCAAGATGGCCTAGTGATGGATCCATATAATATGAAGAGAAAAATCGGCTAAGTCCAAGATTGGGTCTGTCAGAAATACACTATCAAGTTACCACACAAGCAAGCAAGATGGCCTAGTGATGGATCCATATTATATGAAGAGAAAAATCGGCTAAGTCCGAGATTGGGTCGGTCGGAAATACACTTTCAAGTTACCACACAAGCAAGCAAGATGGCCTAGTGATGGATCCATATAATATGAAGAGAAAAATCGGCTAAGTCCGAGATTGGGTCTGTCGGAAATACACTTTCAAGTTACCACACAAGCAAGCAAGTTACCACATGAAGAGAAAGCCGGCAAAGTCCGGGAATGTTACCACATGAACTGGAAAATGGGCAAAAACCTACCTTCACAGGCAACGTGAATAAGTCAGGCTGTAGACATCGGATCGACAAGCCAAAGACTGATATGGAAAGGAAATGAGTAGTACTAGCTTTCCTGAGAGTTGCAGAGCTTAGACTGCATATGAACGAAAGTTATTAAGCGTCAAAGTCAGAGAAGTTACCCAAAGGAACACAAGTTCCAACTTAGAGCATGTATACCGCCTAGACGGTAAGAGGTACGGCCAGGCTGAGGAATAAGAAAATGTTGGCCAACATGTTCCCTAACTATCCCCCGAAGACCGCAAAGCAATCCAACATCAACCAAGAAAGTTATAGCCCGATCAAGGAAACACCTACTTTGCACCGATATTGCACCAAATACATGTACCAAGCACCTTCGGTTGCATACCTGCAGGGGCTTACCATAGTAGGCCATGGAAGACCGATATACCGAACATAATCACTTTCTATCTCCTCGGGTGTTTGAGATAGCGCTTTGCGGTACAAGAACGAAAGTTAGACTATATCTTGGTGCATCTTTTTGCCCAAGATCACAAGACCCTATCTACCAAGGCAAGAAAGTTGTGTGGGGACAAAATGTCCAAAAGTGCCCAAAGTGGCACACTTGAACCATATATTCGAGAAAAACACAAGTGTGGGCCCGAGCTAGCAAGTTGAAATGTTCTGACCGTCAGTAGCCCTAGTTGAGGTGCACTTATCATTATATGAGGCCAACGTGCCAGCTAGTCTCTAAAGGGGCGATATGGGTGTTCCAAGGTTTGTACCCAATTGAGGAAAAAACAGGGTAAGGTACGGTGTACCGCGAATAACTCGGGCTATAGATGTCCGATCGATGAGTTTGGCATATGTATGGAAAGGTCTCGACGAGACCTAACTACCCTGAAAGTATGAAGGCAAAGACTTGAATGACCGGGAAGTTATTAAGTGCACAAGTGGTAAAGTTGCACCAAAGTCCATGTTACCCGAAGTGGTACATGAACACCCAATATTCGACCAAAACACAAGTTTAGAGACGAGCTAGCGAGCTACATTGTTCAGACCGTCAGTAGCCCGCATCAAGACACGCATTTCATTATATTGAGCCTAGCCGCTAGCTCGGCTCGAAGTCGGTCATATGGTTGGTTGATGGTTTGGACCGACCACGTGGTGTACCAAGGTGATGTACCTTTCATGAATTAAAACTCTGGCTGTATGGCACTGAGCGACAAGCTAAGGTGTGATTTGGAATAGTCTTGAGTGGGACTATTTAGGAAAAATGCGAACAAAAAATCACAAAGTCCTTGGGCGAAGCTATTAGCGAAACATAGAGCAAATTGGTACCAAAAACTATGGAAATGGGACTTGAGTCAAAAATAACCGCAAGTTGGAGAAGAGATAGCAAGCTTGCGTAGAACATTTATAACTAGTGCGTGGTATGACCAACAAAAATGTGTATGGGGCCAAGGCGCTGGCTGGCCTCCAAAGTGGTGATATGGGCGATTCAAAGTTTGTACCCAAGTATGAACAAGTATGGAAAAAACAGGGTAAGGTACCAAGTACCATGAATAACTTCGGCTGTAGATGGCCTAGCGAGGCAAACCGCATATCGTTGGAAAGGTATTGGGGAGACCTATCTACCCTGAAAGTTTCATGAGGCTGAGTTGAAAGACCACGGAGATATTAGGTGATGATGGTCCAATTCGGGGACCAAGTCGCAGGAAATGGCACTTGACCAAAATCACGCTTGGAAGGTGAATACCGGCTTACCGGTAAGAGATAGCGACTTGGCGTAGAATATTCATAAGTTGGGCGTGTAAAGACGCAACTTTCATTATATGGGGGCAACCCGGTCAGGGTGCTCCAAGTCGGTCGTTTGGTCGGTTTATGGTTTGGGCCGACCATGTGGTGTACCAAGAAGAGGTACCTTTCATGAATTATAACTCGGTCAGTTTGCCACCGAGCGACAAGTTGCGATGTGATTTGGAATGGTCTTGAGTGGGACTATCAAGCAAAAATACAAATAGAAAATCAGCTTGTCCATGGCCGAAGCTATTAGTGAAACATATAGCAAAATGGGTCCAAAAACGAATGAAATGGGACTTGGACCAAGAATAACGGCAAGTTGGAGAAGAGATAGCAAGTTGACGTAGAACATTTATATTTTGGGCATAGTATGACCAACAAAAAAATATTTGGGGCCAAGGTGCTGGCTGGCCTCCAAAGTGGAGATATGGGCGATACAAAGTTTGTACCCAAGTACGAACAAGTATGGAAAAAACAGGGTAAGGTACCAAGTACCATTAATAACTTCGGCTGTATATGGCCGAGCGAGGCAAACGGCTCACCGTTGGAAAGGTCTCGGGGAGACCTATCTACCCTGAAAGTTTCATGAGGCTGAGTTGGAAGACCACGGAGATATTAGGTGATGATGGTCGTATTCGGGGACCAAGTCGCAGGAAATGGCACTTGACCAAAATCCCCCTTGGAAGGTGAATACCGGCTTACCGGTAAGAGATAGCGACTTGGCGTAGAATATTCATAAGTTGGGCGTGTAGAGACGCAACTTTCATTATATGGGGCCAACCCGGTCAGGGTGCTCCAAGTCGGTCGTTTGGTCGGTTTATGGTTTGGGCCGACCACGTGGTGTACCAAGTTGAGGTACCTTTCATGAATTATAACTCGGTCAGTTTGCCACCGAGCGACAAGCTGCGGTGTGTTTTGGAATGGTCTTGAGTGGGACTATCAAGGAAAAATACAAATAGAAAATCAGCTTGTCCATGGCCGAAGCTATTAGTGAAACATATAGCAAAATGGGTCCAAAAACGAATGAAATGGGACTTGGACCAAGAATAACGGCAAGTTGGAGAAGAGATAGCAAGTTGGCGTAGAACAATTATATTTGGTGCATGGTATGACCAACAAAAAAGTATATGAGGCCAAGGTGCTGGCTGGCCTCCAAAGTGGAGATATGGGCGATCCAAAGTTTGTACCCAAGTATGGCAAAAACTGGTAGAGGTACCTTTCATGAATTATAACTCAGGCTGTATGGCACTTAGCGGGACGCTTGGCTCTGGTATGGAATAGTCTTGAGTGGGACTATCAAGGAAAAATACGAACAAAAAATCACCATGTCCACGGACGAAGGTATTAGCGAAACTTAGAGCGAAATTGCGACCAAGTCGCTGGAAATGGCCCTTGGACCAAGTATACCGTCAAGGCGGTACGAGATAGCGAGTTGACGTGGAATATTTATAAGTTTGCCTCCACGAGACGAAAGTTTAGTTATATGGGGCCAACCCGCTCAGGGTTGTCCAAGTCGGTCATATGGCTGATCGAAATTTTCGACCAAGTACTGAGAAAACAGGGTAAGGTACCGTGTACCTCGAATAACTTTGGCTGTAGATGTCCGAGCGAGGCAAACGGCATAGCGTTGGAAAGGTCTTGAGGTGTTCTAGGCACCCTGAAAGTTTGAAAAGGCTATCTGGAAAACTCGTGGAGATATTAGAGAAACATTGGGCCCAAAAGATACCAAGTCGCAGGAAATGGGCCCTCCAAGAACACCCTAAAATCCCAATTACGGCTAAGTTGCAGGCCAGCTAGCGAAGTGAAATGTTCTAGGCATAACTAGAACACGTTAATGCGCAACTTTTTGAATCAGAACTTTTTTCGATATCTGGCCCCCAAAGGGGGGATATGGGCGATCAAAGGATTTTTCCAAGTTTCGGTACTTTTTACGGTATCGCTCATAGCTCCGGCTGTATGCAAGCAAATGACAATCTAAGACATGATTTGGAAAGGTATTGAGCAGTACTAACTTACGTTAGAACACAGCGAAGCGCTATCGGTTCATGGCAAGGCCGATATAAGCAGTCAAAGATGAAAAATGTTGACAAAATGAACAAAAATTACCTTGGTACGCGAATAGCGGCCAGGGATGAAGAGGTACGAAGGTGGTGTAGAAGAATTATAATTAGGGCTTGGTACGCTCTAAAAGTTTGCCGAAGACCGCAAAGCGCTCAGACCCATAGAAAGTGGCCATTTGGGCCGAACAGTGCGTGCAAAGAGGTGAAAATGCAAAAATTGCACTTTGGGGGGCGATTTGCGGGGGGAAGGAGGGGTCGGAGGGCAAAATGTCCCTTGACCAAAAAGTCTTATCTCGTCGAGATCTACAACATTGCCGAAGACCGCAAAGCGCTAGCTCGCAATCGAAAAATCGAGAATTTGAAAATTTTCTAAGTCTTGGGCTCCCTAAGGAAAAGTTTCAAAAATCACGTTTGTCCCCAATTTTGAAGGGGAAGGAGTCGGTTCCGGGGCATGGTGTCTTCGGCAAAAAGTCTTATCTTTTTGCGTACTTTCGACTAGTTCAATAAAAATTTTTGACCCAAAATTTGTTCGGCGGACCCCTAGGTCGAAAAACCCGAAAAAAGTCGAAAAAAGTCGAAAATGTCGAAAAATGAGAAAACCTCATATTCGGACTCTACACGAGCCCCAGATATTGAAAAGTGAAATCCGCGGTCGATTTGGAACAAAAAATTGACCTAGGCAAAGTTGTATGGAGGTAGGGACCCCTGAGAAAAAAGTTTGGTCCCGAGGCTCCTTGGACCACCAAGTCCCTAGGTCGGACCAAAATCGGAAAAAATCCGACCAAAGTCGAAAGTGTCGAAAATTTTAAAAAACCCCTTTTGGGGCCCTATGGCCTCCCTAGATAATGAAAAGTGAGGTCCGCGGCCGATCCGGAAGAAAAACTTGACCTAGGCAAACTTGTATGACGGTGGGGACCCAAAAAAATTTCGATGAGTGTAGTTTAGACAGGCCGGAAAATGTATCGGTGGTCCGTATCAAGGGACGTCTTTTAGTTCCATGGGGTGGTGGTCGTCGAACAAAGTCGCCTAGGTCGACCACCAGAAAGACCAGTCGTGTTGTAATGGATGTTTTGACCACTTTACTAGGGAAACCTAGTAGGTCGAAGCAAATTTGGGGTTCGAGATGAGTTGGTGAAAGTTGGTCCAACCTAGGTGTGCTTGGTGGAGGTTGACCATGAAAGTAGAGCATGATAGGAATGACCATAACTTTGGTTCTAGATGTCGGATCGGTACACTTGAGGCAGTTTTGGAAAGGTGAAGGCCTGCTCTAGCTATGTTTCCTACCAAGCTAAGCGCCTACTAGTGACCCGGAGGAGGTATTAAGGGTCAAAGGCAAAAAGGGGTACCCTAAAGTGCATGTGACCAAGAAAATGGGAAAAACGGTATCGCCTATAGCTCAGGCTGTATGGCTCGGATCGGAAAGCTTGGATATGCGTTGGAAAGGTCTTGACGAGCGCTAGCTATGTGTCCTACCAAGCGAAGCGCTAGGTGTTGAGCAAGTCGGTCATATTAGAGGGCAAAGGTGAAAAATGGTGGTTTAGAGGCGAAAATTCACCTTATGATCGAAAATAGCGGGCGAACGATAAGAGCTACGAACACGGCGTAGAACAATCATAAGTACGTTACCACAAGACCTAACTTTGGCCAATATAGAGCGAGAAGATCGGAGGTACCCATCAGGGTGATATGGCTGGTTCAAAGTTGGACCAAAACGAGACTTGAGAAATGGGTTGAAACACGGTATCGCGAATAACTCAGGCTGTATGGAACGGATCGAAAAGCTAAGATCAGTGTTGGAAAGGTCGAACCGAGCGCTAACTATAATCCCAAACAACCGAAGCGCTAAGTGTTGAGCAAAACTGAGTTATTAAGCGACAAAGTGGAAAAATAATACCAAAATGGCCAAAAATCACACAAGACCAAGAATACCGAGCAGGCGGTAAGAGATAGCGGGTTGACGTAGAATACTTATAAGTTTGCCTCTACGAGACCTAAAAGTCGGCCATAGAAAGCGAGAAGATCGGACCACTCTGGAAGGGTGATACGAGTGGTCAAAAATTGGCAAAAATGAAACATGGCTAAAATGGATTTGACTTGTGCACCGTATAGCTCCGGCTGTATGGCATGGATTGTTAAGCTAGGATATGTTTTGGAAAGGTAACACCCAGCGCTAGATACGACTAGAAGAAAGCAAAGCGCTAACTAGCATTATTTGGAAGTTATTAAGTGTCAAAGTCGAAAAATGTTACCAAAATTGAAACTCGAGTACATTGGGCCAAAAAGTACAAGTTGTGAAATTTGGACTTACGAGTAAAATACCGAGCAGGCGGTAAGAGATAGAGACTTGGTGTAGAACAATTATATGTTGGGCATGTTATAACCTATATTTGGCCCGAACATAGTGACGAGATCGGTGGTACCCAAAAGGGTGGTACAGGTGTTAGATGGTTTTCCCAGAGCATAAGCTCCACATGATATGGAAAACGGGAAACATCATAACTTCGGCTGTATGGCATGGAATAGAACGAACAAGGTATCGATGGAAAGAGAAAAGGTAGCGCTAACTATAATTCCTACCAAGCAAAGCGCTAGCATGTGACCGTTCGGGTGTTATTGTGAGTCAAAGTCAGAAATTGTTACCACGAGAGGCGAAAATCCGACTAAGTCCATGAATACCGGGCTGGCGGTAAGAGATACGGCTTGGCCGTAGAACATTTATAAGTTGGCCAATACAAGACCTAAGTTTTGTCCATAGACGACAAGAAGATCGAAGATACGTGAAGGTGAGATATGGGCGTCCCAAAGTGGGCCTTTGAAAAAGTGACAAACTTCCCTTATAACAGCATACACCAAATATCTCTGGCTCTATGGCACCGAATAAGAAGTTGAGGTCAGCGATAGAAAGGTGATAGTCAGCGCTAAATATCATACGAACAGAGTGAAGCGCTAAAGGGAAAGGATCTTGGTGATATAAGGTGACAAAGTCGAGAAAAGTTGCCTCAAAATCATGAAAAATGTGAAAAAATGGCTAAGTCCCGGGTGCCTTAAGGGCAGGTTGATCGAATGTACCGAGCTGGCGGTAAGAGATAGAGACTTGGTGTAGAACAATTATATGTTTGGCATGGCAAGACCTACATTTGGTCAATACAAAGTGAGAAGATCAAAGAAACCCGTAAGGGTGATATTGGTGTCCAAAGGTAAAAAGCACTAAGTCTTGGGAAACTTATATGAAGAAAAAGGACCCTGATGGGTCATATAGGATGGATCGAAAAATCGGCTAAGTCCCAAAATGGGGATGTCAGAACTACACTAAAAAGTTACCACACCAAGCAAGGCAAACTTATATGAAGCAAAGGACCCATATGGGTCATATGGTATTTTACGAAAAATCGGCTAAGTCCCAAAATGATGACGTCAGAACTACACTAAAATGTTACCACACCAAGCAAGGCAAACTTATATGAAGGCAAGGACCCTGATGGGTCATATGGTATGGATCGAAAAATCGGCTAAGTCCCAAAATGGGGATGTCTGAACTACACTCAAATGTTACCACATCAAGCAAGGCAAACTTATATGAAGGAAAGGACCCTGATGGGTCATATGGTATTTTACGAAAAATCGGCTAAGTCCCAAAATGGGGATGTCAGAACTACACTCATGTGTTACCACACCAAGCAAGGCAAACTTATATGAAGGCAAGGACCCTGATGGGTCATATGGTATTTTACGAAAAATCGGCTAAGTCCCAAAATGATGATGTCAGAACTACACTCAAATGTTACCACACCAAGCAAGGCAAACTTATATGAAGCAAAGGACCCTGATGGGTCATATGGTATTGATCGAAAAATCGGCTAAGTCCCAAAATGGGGATGTCAGAACTACACTCAAATGTTACCACACCAAGCAAGGCAAACTTATATGAAGGCAAGGACCCTGATGGGTCATATGGTATTTTACGAAAAATCGGCTAAGTCCCAAAATGGGGATGTCAGAACTACACTAAAAAGTTACCACACCAAGCAAGGCAAACTTATATGAAGCAAAGGACCCATATGGGTCATATGGTATTTTACGAAAAATCGGCTAAGTCCCAAAATGATGATGTCAGAACTACACTCAAATGTTACCATACCAAGCAAGGCAAACTTATATGAAGCAAAGGACCCTGATGGGTCATATGGTATTTTACGAAAAATCGGCTAAGTCCCAAAATGGGGATGTCAGAACTACACTCAAATGTTACCACACCAAGCAAGGCAAACTTATATGAAGCAAAGGACCCTGATGGGTCATATGGTATTTTACGAAAAATCGGCTAAGTCCCAAAATGGGGATGTCAGAACTACACTCAAATGTTACCACACCAAGCAAGGCAAACTTATATGAAGCAAAGGACCCTGATGGGTCATATGGTATTTTACGAAAAATCCGCTAAGTCCCAAAATGGGGATGTCAGAACTACACTCAAATGTTACCACACCAAGCAAGGCAAACTTATATGAAGCAAAGGACCCTGATGGGTCATATGGTATTTTACGAAAAATCGGCTAAGTCCCAAAATGGGGATGTCAGAACTACACTCAAATGTTACCACACCAAGCAAGGCAAACTTATATGAAGCAAAGGACCCTGATGGGTCATATGGTATTTTACGAAAAATCGGCTAAGTCCCAAAATGGGGATGTCAGAACTACACTCAAATGTTACCACACCAAGCAAGGCAAACTACCTAGGTGAACCCTAGCAAGAAACACGGACCAAGTCAGATGGCCTAAGTCAAGAGTGCAAGTGACCTAGGCAAAGTTGTATGACGGTGAGGACCCTGAAAAATCTGGTTAGTGTAGTTTAGACAGGGGAGGTTTTTGGGTCGGCTGAACCTCCTTATTTTGGGTTTTGACCTCCTCAAGAAGCTACACCTAGGCAAACTGCCTAGGGTGAAAGTGCGAAGACCAATCGAATAGTAAGACAAGTTTTGACCGATCGCCCTAGGCAAGCTTGTATGAAGAAAGGGACCCTATGGGTCATATGGAAATACATGAAAAATCGGCTAAGTCCCAAAATTGGGATGTCTGAACTACACTAAAAAGTTACCACATCAAGCAAGGCAAAGTACCTAGGTGAACCCTAGCAAGAAACACGGACCAAGTCAGATGGCCTAAGTCAAGAGAACAAGTGACCTAGGCAAAGTTGTATGACGGTGAGGACCCTGAAAAATCTGGTTAGTGTAGTTTAGACAGGGGAGGTTTTTGGGTCGGCTGAACCTCCTTATTTTGGGTTTTGACCTCCTCAAGAAGCTACACCTAGGCAAACTGCCTAGGGTGAAAGTGCGAAGACCAATCGAATAGTAAGACAAGTTTTGACCGATCGCCCTAGGCAAGCTTGTATGAAGAAAGGGACCCTATGGGTCATATGGAAATACATGAAAAATCGGCTAAGTCCCAAAATTGGGATGTCTGAACTACACTAAAAAGTTACCACACCAAGCAAGGCAAAGTACCTAGGTGAACCCTAGGAAGAAACACGGACCAAGTCAGATGGCCTAAGTCAAGAGTACAAGTGACCTAGGCAAAGTTGTATGGCGCTGAGGACCCTGAAAAATCGGGTTAGTGTAGTTCAGACAGGGGAGGTTTCTGGGTCGGCTGAACCTCCTTATTTCGGGTTTTGGCCTCCTCAAGAAAACAGACCTAGGCAAACTGCCTAGGGTGAAAGTGCGAAGACCAATCGAATAGTAAGACAAGTTTTGACCGATCGCCCTAGGCAAGCTTGTATGAAGAAAGGGACCCTATGGGTCATATGGAAATACATGAAAAATCGGCTAAGTCCCAAAATTGGGATGTCTGAACTACACTAAAAAGTTACCACATCAAGCAAGGCAAAGTACCTAGGTGAACCCTAGGAAGAAACACGGACCAAGTCGGATGGCCTAAGTCAAGAGTACAAGTGACCTAGGCAAAGTTGTATGGCGCTGAGGACCCTGAAAAATCGGGTTAGTGTAGTTCAGACAGGGGAGGTTTCAGGGTCGGCCGAACCTCCTTATTTCGGGTTTTGGCCTCCTCAAGAAGACAGACCTAGGCGAACTGCCTAGGGTGAAAGTGCGAAGACCAATCGAATAGTAAGACAAGTTTTGACCGATCGCCCTAGGCAAGCTTGTATGAAGAAAGGGACCCTATGGGTCATATGGAAATATACGAAAAATCGGCTAAGTCCCAAAATTGGGATGTCAGAACTACACTATAAAGTTACCACATTAGCAAGGCAGACTTGTATGAAGAACGGGACCCTGGTGAAAGTAGCAAATATCCCAAACCGAACATGAATATTATACACACAAGAGTACGAACATAAAGGAACACGGACCAAGCGTACCGAGAGAATCGGTACTATAGAACCCTCGTGGTTCTACACAAAGACTTTATGTTAGGGGTTCAAGCCCCATAGTACTCAAACGGTGACAGTAGCAAATATCCCAAAACGAACGTGAATCTTATTCACAAGAGTACGAACATAAAGGAACACGGACCAAGCGTACCGAGAGAATCGGTACTATAGAGCCCTCGTGGTTCTACACAAAGACTTTATGTTCGGGGTTCACACCCCAAATCGAACGTGGAATTTACTTTCTGATGGTCATGCGGTCGTCCAAAGGGGTCTAGTATCCTGGGATGACAAGCATCACGGGCACAGCTCGTATCAAAACAGTCGAAGAGGCCCGCGAAAGCTTGCTTTCCATGGCTATGCGATGCACAAATTGAGTTTACTCACCGTAGTATAAAACGAACGAACCGAACCTATCCGAGTAGGGATAATGGGCGCAGTAACATACTTCTGTGACCCAGCGAGAGTTGAACGAGGTGACATGAACTGTCAGTGGCTTATATCAGATGGGATACATACATGAGATTGCTTTCAAATCTACACTCGAAAACCTAACCAAGTAAAAGCGAACGTGGGGAGGATTCGAAACTGGTAACGAAATCTTAAGCTGGAAAGAGTCATCACTATGGATACATATTATGCGAAACCAATCAAGTGCTCAGTACTGATCCAAAACCGAAGAGCACTAGTGAACACCTTATTCTCACCCTAGTTCACATCCAAGTGATCGACCACGTGTGTGAAGCAAAGACCAATCGAATTCCTCAATGAACCGAACACTATGAACAAATGGCCAAAAACGTTATAACTATCCAAACATCCTACTATCTAGCGAAAGTCATCACGATGGAACCATACCATGATCTTTAACCTATAGCGCTCACCATATTCCTACCCAGAGTGCAAGTGAACAGATTGCCCACCCGTACCCAGTTCACAACCACGTGATCGACTAACATACCGAGGTTACCACAAGTCAAAGTTATACGTTTACAAGCGCAAGACCAATCGAAAACCCCGAAAGCAATCTCGACCCAAAATGTATTATCCGTGAGTGTAGTCGAGTCTCGTACTCGTCATCTGTAATCGTCGGATAGAATATCCAGTACACGGTTGTCTTTCCAAATGAAATCTACATACAGAACTCGCTCTTGGCAAATGGGTGGCAATGGCGCAATCAGGAGCGAGTTCCCGTCCGGGTGCCAAGTGATTGGCAAATGTCTGGGGGAAAGCAACCATATGTTGATTTGTCTGTTAGTGTACTGGGTGTTTGAGGTATGTAGTATCCACGCTTGGTTGGGTGTGTCAGAGGACCATGGATGCGTTCACAACCCCAATTGGGGTACATCGGGAATGATTTTGTGGAACCGATGTGCCCGGCACACACTAAGTTTTGTTGCAAGTTAATAGTGTGCCATGTCCGGGGGGGTTGTGATTAAACTCTGGTGAATTGCGTACTGTGGTGATTGGGGTATGAAAGCCCCGCAGTTGCAATGATCGGACGCGCCTAGCGTGTCCTTTAGTTGATGGTAGGGAAATGAAGGCCCTTGTCAGCTCACCTAAGTATTCATGGAAGTTTGGCATAAGGTCGCTGTGGTAGGGGTATGAAGGCCCCGTCAGCGCATGCACAATCGGGCGCACGTGCGCTTAGCGGAGTCGAATGCCGCTCAAGTGCCTGTCCGGTGCATCGGGTGTGTGTGATACGAGGGCAATGAGGTTCGCACGGGGGCTCGCCTCCCGTGTGCTACCGGACTTGACAACATATAGAACGTGGTGTTTGCTCCTCCGGGTGCAATGGGACAATGAACATTCGAACGCAAAGTCGGAATTCTGGTTGATCCTACCAGTAATATACGCTCGTCTCAAAGGTTAAGCCATGCATGTCTAAGTACAAACAGATTTAATGTGAAACCGCATAAGGCTCAGTATAACAGCTATAATTTACGAGATCATCAACCTAGTTACTTGGATAACTGTGGAAAATCTAGAGCTAATACATGCAACATGCCAGGACCCTCGCGGGAACTGGTGCACTTATTAGTCAAACCAATCGCGGGTTCTCCGTGTCATTGAGTTGAAGTCTGGATAATGATGCTGATCGTATGGTCTCGCACCGACGACAGATCTCGCAAATATCTGCCCTATCAACTATGGATGGTAGTATAGAGGACTACCATGGTTGCAACGGGTAACGGGGAATCAGGGTTCGATTCCGGAGAGGGAGCCTGAGAAATGGCTACCACATCCAAGGAAGGCAGCAGGCGCGTAAATTACCCAATCCCGGGACGGGGAGGTAGTGACGAGAAATAACAATATGAAACTCTTTAATGATGTTTCATAATTGGAATGAGTAGAGCATAAATCCTTCTACGAGGATCAAGTGGAGGGCAAGTCTGGTGCCAGCAGCCGCGGTAATTCCAGCTCCACTAGCGTATATTAAAATTGTTGCGGTTAAAACGTTCGAAGTTGATACTTGTCCAACACAGTCCGGCTCCGCCGACCCGGTCAACCCGTGGTCGGTGGGCCAAGTCGGAATCTGGTTGCGACTCAATGGTGTGGTAGGGCACCAAGTCTGTGTCATGGTGTGCCCTTCAACGGGTGCAAGTGTAACATAGAGCTCGACCGCTCACGTTTACCTTGAACAAATTAGAGTGCTTAAAGCAGGGTGCCCAAACGCCCTAGAATAATCTTGCATGGAATAATGGAATACGACCTTGGTCTAATCTTTCATTGGTTTGTACTCAGACCGGAGGTAATGATTAACAGAAGTAGTTGGGGACACTAGTATTACGGCGCGAGAGGTGAAATTCGTAGACCGTCGTAAGACTAACTAAAGCGAAGGCATTTGTCAAGGATGCTTTCTTTAATCAAGAACGAAAGTTAGAGGATCGAAGGCGATTAGATACCGCCCTAGTTCTAACCGTAAACGATGCCAACTAGCAATTGGGAGACGCTACAACCAGGTGCTCTCAGTAGCTTCCGGGAAACCAAAGTCAGGTTCCGGGGGAAGTATGGTTGCAAAGTTGAAACTTAAAGGAATTGACGGAAGGGCACCACAATGAAATGGAGCTTGCAGTTGCAATCGAGCGCTCGTGGTGAACGGACGTGTTCAGGTCGAGCTCCGCTAACGGAGAGTTATTGTGAGTAATTCAGTAATTTTCGAGAGAGAGAAGTTCCAAAGCGTAAAACGGCAGAGAGAGAAAAGAGAGTAAGGCAATGAAGAGTGGCAACTTCAACGCCTGAAAAGTGAGAGTGAGCGAGTTCGCTCCGCGGCTTCGGCCCGAAGAGAGGGAGAAAAACGCGAAACGTTCAGAGAGAGAGAGAACGGAAAGTATGGTTTGGTTCGGCTGAGCCGTGTGCTAAAAGTGGAATGTGCGTGCGAGCGGGCACGTGCGTGTGTGCAACACTTTTTCGTGTCTAGACTTCCAAAAGTAGATTGTGCGTGCGTGTGTGCAACGCTTGAATGATAGTTGTCGGGTGAAGAAGGAGGGAAGAGAGGAGAGAGAAAGGAGTGTTCGGCGACAAGAGAACGAAAAGCTTGGTTTGGTTCGGTTGTGCCGTGTGCTATAAGTAGAATGTGCATGTGAGCGGGCGCGTGCGTGTGTGCAACACTTTTTCGTGTCTAGACTTCCAAAAGTAGACTGTGCGTGTGTGTGTACAACGCTTGAATGATAGTTGTCGGGTGAAGAAGGAGGGAAGAGGGGAGAGAGAAAGGAGTGTGAGGCGACAAGAGAACGAAAAGGTTGGTTTGGCCCTGAGCCAAAAGTAGAACGTTTATGTGAACCCACAAGTGCGTGTGTACAACACTTGAATGATAGTTGTCGGGTGAAGAAGGAGGGAAGAGGGGAGAGAAAGGAGTGTTCGGCGACAAGAGAACGAAAAGTGTCTAGACTTCCAAAAGTAGATTGCACGTGCGTGTGTACAACACTTAAATGATAGTTGTCGGGTGAAGAAGGAGGGAAGAGGGGAGAGAGAAAGGAGTGTGAGGCGACAAGAGGACGGAAAGTTTGGTTTGGTCCGGCCGTGTGCTAAAAGTAGAATGTGCATGCGAGCGGGCACGTGCGTGTGTGCAACACTTTTTCGTGTCTAGACTTCCAAAAGTAGATTGTGCGTGCGTGTGTACAACGCCTGAATGATAGTTGTCGGGTGAAGAAGGAAGGAAGAGGGGAGAGAGAAAGGAATGTGTCTAGACTTCCAAAAGTAGACTGTGCGTGCGTGTGTACAACGCTTGAATGATAGTTGTCGGGTGAAGAAGGAGGGAAGAGGGGAGAGAGAAAGGAGTGTGAGGCGACAAGTGAACCCACAAGTGCGTGTGTACAACACTTGAATGATAGTTGTCGGGTGAAGAAGGAGGGAAGAGGGGAGAGAAAGGAGTGTTCGGCGACAAGAGAACGAAAAGTGTCTAGACTTCCAAAAGTAGATTGTACGTGCGTGTGTACAACACTTAAATGATAGTTGTCGGGTGAAGAAGGAGGGAAGAGGGGAGAGAGAAAGGAGTGTGAGGCGACAAGAGAACGAAAAGGTTGGTTTGGTTCGGCCGTGTGCTAGAAGTAGAATGTGCGTGCGAGCGGGCACGTGCGTGTGTGCAACACTTTCCCGTGTCTAGACTTCCAAAAGTAGATTGTGCGTGCGTGTGTACAACGCTTGAATGATAGTTGTCGGGTGAAGAAGGAGGGAAGAGGGGAGAGAGAAAGGAGTGTTCGGCGACAAGAGAACGAAAAGGTTGGTTTGGCCCTGAGCCAAAAGTAGAACGTTTATGTGAACCCACAAGTGCGTGTGTACAACACTTGAATGATAGTTGTCGGGTGAAGAAGGAGGGAAGAGGGGAGAGAGAAAGGAGTGTGTCTAGACTTCCAAAAGTAGATTGTGCGTGCGTGTGTGCAACACTTGAATGATAGTTGTCGGGTGAAGAAGGAGGGAAGAGGGGAGAGAGACCATAGTGTTCAGCAACAAGAGAATAAGGGGAGAGAGCGAGTGACCAGGGCCGTGCAAAGCGTGAGGCAGGCCAGGAAATCAGCTGGCCAAGAGTCAACGGTCGACTGCGAATGTGTGTGTGTGAGTGAATCGGGCGAACCGGTTGGACCGTTTCAGGAAGGTGTCTCCGCTAAGAGTCAGCCACCGAAAAGCGCCCCTAGCGTTGAGTGGCGTAAACTCCGCGGGACGGGAGTCAAGCGGCCGAGCGTTGCAGATTGCATCTCATCAGGCGTCAGGATCCAGGAGAGCGGGTTAGCGATTGCATCACATCAGGCGACCGGATTTAGGTGAGCGGGCTCGCGATTGCATCTCATCAGGCGACCGGAGAGCGGCATTGCCGAATTGTAGGCGCCACATCAGGAGTGTCCCGGGAAACCATAGCGCCCGGTCAAGTGGAAAAGGAGTTGCGGATTGCAGCCGACAGGCGATCAGATTTGGACGAGCGGGGTAGCGGATTCATCTGGCCGAGCGTTGCAGATTGCACCCCATCAGGCGTCCGGATTCAGGAAAGCGGGTTAGCGATTGCATCTCATCAGGCGACCGGATTTAGGTGAGCGTTAGCGATTGCATATCATCAGGCGACCGGATTCAGGTGAGCGGGTAGGCGATTGCATCTCACCAGGCGACGAGTGTCCTGGGAAACCATAGCGCCCGGGCAAGTGAAAAAGGGGCTGCGGATTGCATCCCACCAGGCGACCGGATTCGGACGAGCGGGGTAGCGGATTCATCTGGCCGAGCGTTGCAGATTGCATCTCATCAGGCGTCCGGATTCAGGAAAGCGGGTTAGCGATTGCATCTCATCAGGCGACCGGATTTAGGCGAGCGGGTAGGCGATTGCAGCTCATCAGGCGACGGGAGAGCGGCATTGCCTAACTGTAGGTGCCACATCAGGAGTGTCCCGGGAAACCATAGCGCCCGGTCAAGTGGAAAGGGGTTGCGGATTGCATCTCACCGGGCGACCGGATTCGAACGAGCGGGGTAGAGGATTTACCTGGCTGAGCGTTGCAGATTACATCTCATCAGGCGTCCGGATTGAGGAGATTAGTTACTGCATATCATCAGGCGACCGGATATAGGTGAGCGTTAGCGATTGCATCTCATCAGGCGACCGGATTTAGGTGAGCGGGTTAGCGATTGCATCTCATCAACACTGCCGGCATTGGCTAACTGCAAGCGTCACAACGGAGAGAGTTTCGACAATGGTAGGAAGTCTAGCGGGGTAGGGGTCGATCATTCCATCTAAGTCCCCCCGCCCCCATCTACTCATCACCATGCTTGACAAGACACCGAAAAAGACACTGCGAGCTGGCCCAGCCACGGGCCGCAGCTCGGCGGTAGAGAATGCCGAGGCGGCAGAAGTGGAAGCTGCACGCGCAACAACTAGGACGAAAAGGGTGGAACGGACGCCGCCGCCGCAACGGACGCCGCGGCCGCGCGCGCGCTCCTCGAGCAGCAGGCTTCCGTTCGAGGAAAACCTAATAATGTTCATCGGAGATGTGGAGAAGGAGCTAGAAACATCGGCGAAGTCAAGCGCAACTCCTGTGGCTTCCCCGGTAGCGGAAAACTGCTCGACGGTATCGACGCCCGCAGCAACCAATTCTTTGGTTCAGGAGCAGCAGGTCCCGCAGCTCCAAGAGGCATCGGGAGGGAAAGACCCCTCGGAGAATAACACGCAGAGCGCTGGAATGGCCGCAATGGCCGAAACCATCAAGGCCCTGACGGCGCAAAACGCGGCACTGCAAGCCCAGGTAGCAGAGTTAATGGCCAAGGTAGAGAGGCTCCTGGAAGCCCAAGCCGCCCAAGCCATCCAGCAGGCCCAACTGGTGGAAGAGGGTCGAAAGAACATTAGGGAAATGGTTCGCGAGGCCATGGGAGAAAAACCAAAGCCCAAACAACTGAGCAGCAGCATCAGGAATGAGGTCAAAGAGACAGTGTCACTGCCACCGCGAGCACAGCAGCAGCAGCATTCGAAGCCACAGCAGCAGTCACAGCGGCAGCAGGGGCAGAAGCAGCAGCAGTCGCAGCGGCAGGGGGGGCAGCAACAGCAGCAAAGGCAGCAGCAGCAGCAGGACGAGGGCTTCCGGACAGTAGACAAGAAAGGTCGCCCGATCTACAATAAGCAGCGAGAGGAGTCTCGGGTCAACAAGGAGAATCCCAAGGCCAACATGGGCAAGAGGACCGAGATTCCCAGCGACAGGCGTTCGTTCGCCGAGACGGTAGTGGGAAATGGAACGACTAGGCCGCAAGCAGGAGCAGTTCCAGTCACACGCCCGCAGGGCGATTGTCGACCCCCGAGGCCAGCGATGACCAAAGGAAGACCGGACGTCATCACAGTCTGCCCGCCAGCGGGGGTTAGCTACCGGGACGTGTTCGTCAAGGTCCGAGCTCTAGAAGATGTCGCGGATAAGGTCCAGCGCGGAGAGCGCACTGCAGCCAATAACCTGACCATGACCCTCAAGAGGAAGGTGGACGCCCAGGCGGTGTTCGAGCGGGTACGAGCAGCAGCACCAGAGGGCAGCGAGGTCCATCTTCGGCTCGACACGGCCGTGGTAACGTTCAAAGGAGTAGACATGTTGGCCGAGCGCGAGGATGTCGCGAGGGCCATCTCAAAACAGTTCGGCGAGAAGGTCAGCGCGGAATGTGTCACCCTCCGGCGATTTTACCAGGGCGATCAGCGGGCGTTCGTCAGGCTGCCAAGGCGGATTGCCAACGCGCTGGTAGGAAACCGCCTGGTCTTTGGATACAGTAGCTGCTGGGTTGACTTCGCCCCAGCCAGGCCAGTTGAAGGGATGCGCTGCCACCGCTGCCTGCTTCGCGGGCACATTGCGCGCTCCTGCCCCGGTCCAGACCGTTCCGCACTGTGCCGTCGGTGCGGTGGGCAGGGCCACAAGGCTGCAGGCTGCAGCAATCCAGTGAAGTGCCTGGTGTGCGGAGGACCGCATGCTACCGGCACAGAAAAGTGCATGAACCGCCGTCAGAATTCAACGTAGTACTGCAGCAGAATTTAAGACGGAGTGCGATGGCCCAGGATCTACTGACCCAGTTGGCCTGCGAACGTGGTGCGGACGTGGCACTTTTGTCCGACTATCACCGCGTTCCAGCGAACAACGGCAACTGGGTCTTTGATCCCGCAACAAGAACAGCGGTCGTCGCACTGGGGAGATTCCCGATCCAGCGAGTGGTGAGCGTCGCGGAAGGGATGGTGGCGGTGGAGGTGAACGGCATCACCTTTATTAGCTGTTACGCCCCACCATCCTGGGATCTCCCCCGGTTCAGAGTACTAATGGAGGCGGTGCAGATAGCAGCACATGGACGGCAGCGGGTGGTCCTGGCCGGCGATTTCAACGCGGCCGCGGTCGAGTGGGGCCGCCAATCCACCAACAACCGGGGACACGAAATCATCGCCCTTGCGGAGCTGTTATCATTACGGGTGCTGAACCGCGGACGGACACCGACCTTCACGGGGAGTGCCGTTGCCCCCCCGGTGGTGAATGATATCAGTCTGGCGTCCAGGAGCATCGCGGGCGGGGAGGACTGGGTCGTCCTGCAGGATTACACAGCGAGCGACCATCAGCCGCTGTTCTACACCGTGGGCATCCCCGCAGCACCAACGCGCCGTTCGGTTAGAGCAGACCAACCACCCCCGAGGCCGAGTCGACGATGGGACACGTCGGTGTTTTCAGCCGAGCTGTTCACGGAGGCGCTCCGCTTGCTGAACTTCAACGAGGTTGCGCAGGATCCGGCCACCCTCGTCTCCACGCTGCAGCGCGCGTGCGATGAGGTGATGCCTCGGATGAACTCCAGGAACCGCACTCACGTCTTTTGGTGGACGGAGGAAATCGCCGAGCTACGCGAGAGCTGCCGGCGAGCCAAGGCGATTCTCCGACGCACGCGGGATCCAACGCTTCGTTTGCTGCGCGCGGCGACCCTCCGTGCCACCAAGAAGCGTCTCCGGAAGGCGATCAGTGCCAGCAAGAGGCGCTGCAACGAGGAGCTCGCTGATAGTATAGAGGACAACCCTTGGGGGGACGCGTACCGGATAGTGACGGCGTGGGTGAAGGGCGCCCGCCTGCCCCAGGAACGCGACGCCGAGGTACTGGGAGGCATAGTCGACGAGCTATTTCCCACGCACCCCCCCATGGAGTGGCCGGAGTCACCAGGGCCGGGCGTTGAGGAACCGCCACTGCGCCCAATCACCGACGAGGAACTCCTAGCGATCGCGGCCAGGCTGAACCCCCGAAAGGCCCCCGGACCAGATGGCGTCCCCAATGGTGCAGTCACGGCGGCAATCCGAGAGTCTCCCGCTACTTTCCGGCGCATTTACCAGCAGCTGCTGGACAGCGGAGACTTCCCGGTGGCGTGGAAAGCGCAGCGATTGGTGTTGCTGCCTAAGCCAGGGAAACCACCGGGCCAGGCGTCATCTTTTCGGCCCCTATGCATGCTCGACACTGTCGGTAAAGTGTTCGAGCGCATAGTCCTGGATCGTCTCAACGATCACCTGGAGGCCCCACTGCCAGGTGGTCCTCGCCTCTCTCCCCGCCAGTACGGTTTCCGTAAGGGGAGATCGACGGTGGAGGCGATCCAGGAGGTGGTGAAGGCGGGACAACGAGCGATGGCGTTTAAGCGCACCAACCAACGCGACCGCAGGTGCTGCATGGTGGTTGCACTAGATGTCAAAAACGCCTTCAACTCGGCAGGATGGACCAACATAGGGAGGGCCCTGGAGACCAAAGGCGTTCCCCAGGCGCTGCTGGACATCATCGGGAGCTATTTTCGTGACCGAGTGCTCCACTACTCCACCAACACCGGACATGTTTCGAGGCCCGTCACCGCCGGCGTTCCACAGGGCTCCATCTTGGGGCCCACCCTTTGGAACGCCATGTACGACGGAGTCCTCGGATTGGAGCTACCACCGGGAGCGGAGATAGTTGGATTCGCGGATGATATCGTCTTGCTGGTGCCAGGCCGGACCCCGAGAGAATCTTCGACGCTGGCGACCCGGGCGATTAACACAGTACGGCGGTGGATGGCGGACCACCAGCTGTCCCTAGCCTTGGAGAAAACAGAGATGGTGATGGTGAGCTGCTTGCGGCAGGGCCATCCGAGGGTGCCAGTGCGTGTCGGGGGCTCCACGCTTCGCTCTAAGCGTCATATAAGGTACCTCGGGGTCCAGGTGGAGGATCACTTATCCTGGAATTTTCACGTGAAGGCGGTAACGGAAAAGGCCAACAGGATAAACCGAGCACTGTGTCACCTGCTCAAAAATCATGGCGGCCCTTCCAGTGTGCGACGTCGGACCCTCGCTAATGTGTCGACGTCCATCTTACGATACGCGGCCCCGGTCTGGTGGGAGGCTACGCGTATACAGAGCAACAGACGTCTGCTGAACCGGGTGCAGAGTCGGGCAGCCAAGATGGTCGCGAGCACCTTCCGGACCGTAAAGTACGACGTGGCTACGCTGGTTGCTGGTATACCACCTATAGTCGAGCTTATTAAGGAGGATCACCGCTGCCACGAGCGAAAGCAGCAGTCCGGCGGCACCCCAGCAGAGATCCGCAAGGAGGAGAGGGCGGCGACAATGCGCAACTGGCAGGAGAGCTGGGATGAGTTGGCGCAGGACGGCGTGGCGTCAAGCCGATTCATCAGATGGAGCCACAGAGTCCTCCCGGACGTGGACAGATGGGTCAACCGGAAGCACGGACGGGTGGGCTTCCACCTGTCGCAGGTACTGACAGGACACGGCTTCTTCAGGGAGTACCTGCATTCCAGGAAGTTCACCCGGTCCCCGTGTTGCTCAGCCTGTCCGGGAGTCGACGAAACACCAGAGCACGTGCTGTTTCAATGCCCGCGGTTCGCGGAAGTGCGTGAACGGCTCCTCACGGGACACGGTCTTCAGCCGGTGACGGCTGACACGCTCCTCGACCACATGCTGCACGATCCTGACGCCTGGGAGCGTGTGGAAGAGGCGGCGGTCAGTGTCACCCGCGAGCTGCAGCGAGTTTGGAGAAACGAAAGCAGCGTGGAGGCTCGACGGGCGGTTCATCGAGAGAGGCGGCGAGCGGCGGAGCAGGCAGCACGACAGCAGCGGCGGCGAGAGGGCCGATTCGGCCTCGACCCAACGCTGAGGGATCGTATACTGGCCATGGACGAGGTGACGCGCGTGGAATTCAGGCGGGTGGCTCGCCAGCTTCAGGATAACATCAGGCGCCTGGAGCTTCGTCGTGACCGGATGCCGACGAGGGTATTCGAGGCTACTATGGCCGTCCGTGTGGCCAGCCTCCGACATCACGATGCGGCACCAGAGAACCGGGCAGCAACGGCGGCAACCTTACAACAGGCACAACTGTCATTGCAGGAGGCTCGACGAGAGCGAAGGAACGCTCGACAACGGCAGACGAGACGAGCAGAGCGACGAGCAGAGCGGCAGGAGAGCCGCGGAAGTGCGCGCCAATGGCGCAGATGATTACCAGGGGACGAGTCCCAGTAGGCCTACGCCTAATAGATAGATAGTGGCTCGACAGCCAGACGCCCGCCCCACACGGCTCTACCGTGTAGGTGCATGCCGTGTGGGGCACCTTCAAGGGCGAGAGTAGGGAGTAGGAATTGTCTTTCTGTAAACTGTGATATAATTTTTAGAATTTTAAGAGAAATACAGTTCTGAACCCTGATGAAAAAAAAATGAAATGGAGCTTGCGGTTCAATTTGACTCAACACGGGAAAACTTACCAGGTCCGAACTTATGGAGGTGAGACAGATTAATAGCTCTTTCTCAAATTTAAGGGTAGTGGTGCATGGCCGTTCTTAGTTCGTGGATTGATTTGTCTGGTTAATTCCGATAACGAACGTGACTCACATATGCTAACTAGAACGCAGTCAGCGTTAATGCGTCGATGCCGATTGGAACGGGTTAGGACCTTTCGGTGGAGTATGACCTGACACCTTCGCTGTTCGTGTGCGCAAGTGCACTTACGGTACGCTGCTTAGCAGGACAATTTGTGTTTAGCAAAATGAGATCGAGCGATAACAGGTCCGTGATGCCCTTAGATGTTCTGGGCTACACGCGTGCTACAATGTGGGTAGCAGCGTGTCTCCTATTCCGAGAGGAACGGGAAATCACTCAAATACTCACTTAGTAGGGATTATGGATTGCAATGGTCCATATGAACTCGGAACTTCTAGTAAGTGCTGGTCATCAGCCAGCGTTGAATACGTCCCTGCCCTTTGTACACACCGCCCGTCGCTACTACCGATGGATTATTTAGTGAGGTCTTTGGAGATGATCGTTCGCTGGATCCTCGTGAACCGCGTCTGCTTTATCGAAGTTGACCGAACTTGATGATTTAGAGGAAGTAAAAGTCGTAACAAGGTTTCCGTAGGTGAACCTGCGGAAGGATCATTAGTGGCCAAGTGATCCTTCCAGAAGTCCGAACCTGCGGGTTGAGACTTCGGCACAAGTTGCCATATGATAATTGACGAAACACTATAGAAGTCCGAACCTGCGGGTTGAGACTCAGGCACAAGTTGCCATATGAAAGTTGACGAAACACTAACAAGTCCGAACCTGCGGGTTGAGACTTAGGCACACGTTGCCTTATACATGACTTCGAACAAATACACAAGTCCGAACCTGCGGGTTGAGACTTAGGCACAAGTTGCCTTATACATGACTTCGAACAAATACACAAGTCCGAACCTGCGGGTTGAGACTTAGGCACAAGTTGCCATATGAAAGTTGACGAAACACTAACAAGTCCGAACCTGCGGGTTGAGACTTAGGCACACGTTGCCTTATACATGACTTCGAACAAATACACAAGTCCGAACCTGCGGGTTGAGACTTAGGCACAAGTTGCCTTATAAAATCTTCTAAGGTGCTTCGAAGCAGTTTCCTCGTATTTCCAAGCACGCTGAAACAACTTCTAAGGTGCTTCGAAGCAGTTTCCTCGTATTTCCAAACACGCTAAAACAACTTCTGAGGTGCTTCGAAGCAGTTTCCTCGTATTTCCAAACATGCTGAAACAACTTCTAAGGTGCTTCGAAGCAGTTTCCTCGTATTTCCAAACACGCTGAAACAACTTCTAAGGTGCTTCGAAGCAGTTTCCTCGTATTTCCAAACACGCTTAAACAACTACTAAGGTGCTTCGAAGCAGTGTCCTCGTATTTCCAAACACGCTAAAACAACTTCTAAGGTGCTTCGAAGGAGTTTCCCCGAATTTCCAAACACGCCTAAACAACTTCTGAGGTGCTTCGAAGCAGTTTCCTCGTATTTCCAAACACGCTGAAACAACTTCTAAGGTGCTTCGAAGCAGTTTCCTCGTATTTCCAAACACGCTAAAACAACTTCTGAGGTGCTTCGAAGCAGTTTCCTCGTATTTCCAAACATGCTGAAACAACTTCTAAGGTGCTTCGAAGCAGTTTCCTCGTATTTCCAAACACGCTAAAACAACTTCTGAGGTGCTTCGAAGCAGTTTCCTCGTATTTCCAAGCACGCTGAAACAACTTCTAAGGTGCTTCGAAGCAGTTTCCTCGTATTTCCAAACACGCTAAAACAACTTCTGAGGTGCTTCGAAGCAGTTTCCTCGTATTTCCAAACATGCTGAAACAACTTCTAAGGTGCTTCGAAGCAGTTTCCTCGTATTTCCAAACACGCTAAAACAACTTCTGAGGTGCTTCGAAGCAGTTTCCTCGTATTTCCAAACATGCTGAAACAACTTCTAAGGTGCTTCGAAGCAGTTTCCTCGTATTTCCAAACACGCTGAAACAACTTCTAAGGTGCTTCGAAGCAGTTTCCTCGTATTTCCAAACACGCTAAAACAACTTCTGAGGTGCTTCGAAGCAGTTTCCTCGTATTTCCAAACATGCTGAAACAACTTCTAAGGTGCTTCGAAGCAGTTTCCTCGTATTTCCAAACACGCTAAAACAACTTCTGAGGTGCTTCGAAGCAGTTTCCTCGTATTTCCAAACATGCTGAAACAACTTCTAAGGTGCTTCGAAGCAGTTTCCTCGTATTTCCAAACACGCTAAAACAACTTCTGAGGTGCTTCGAAGCAGTTTCCTCGTGATTCCAAGCACGCTGAAACAACTTCTAAGGTGCTTCGAAGCAGTTTCCTCGTATTTCCAAACACGCTAAAACAACTTCTGAGGTGCTTCGAAGCAGTTTCCTCGTATTTCCAAACACGCTGAAACAACTTCTAAGGTGCTTCGAAGCAGTTTCCTCGTATTTCCAAACACGCTAAAACAACTTCTGAGGTGCTTCGAAGCAGTTTCCTCGTATTTCCAAACATGCTGAAACAACTTCTAAGGTGCTTCGAAGCAGTTTCCTCGTATTTCCAAACACGCTAAAACAACTTCTGAGGTGCTTCGAAGCAGTTTCCTCGTATTTCCAAACATGCTGAAACAACTTCTAAGGTGCTTCGAAGCAGTTTCCTCGTATTTCCAAACACGCTAAAACAACTTCTGAGGTGCTTCGAAGCAGTTTCCTCGTATTTCCAAGCACGCTGAAACAACTTCTAAGGTGCTTCGAAGCAGTTTCCTCGTATTTCCAAACACGCTAAAACAACTTCTAAGGTTCTTCGAAGCAGTTTCCTCGTATTTCCAAACACGCTAAAACATCTTCTAAGGTGCTTCGAAGCAGTTTCCTCGTATTTCCAAACACGCTAAAACAACTTCTGAGGTGCTTCGAAGCAGTTTCCTCGTATTTCCAAACATGCTGAAACAACTTCTAAGGTGCTTCGAAGCAGTTTCCTCGTATTTCCAAACACGCTGAAACAACTTCTAAGGTGCTTCGAAGCAGTTTCCTCGTATTTCCAAACACGCTAAAACAACTTCTGAGGTGCTTCGAAGCAGTTTCCTCGTATTTCCAAACATGCTGAAACAACTTCTAAGGTGCTTCGAAGCAGTTTCCTCGTATTTCCAAACACGCTAAAACAACTTCTGAGGTGCTTCGAAGCAGTTTCCTCGTATTTCCAAACATGCTGAAACAACTTCTAAGGTGCTTCGAAGCAGTTTCCTCGTATTTCCAAACACGCTAAAACAACTTCTGAGGTGCTTCGAAGCAGTTTCCTCGTATTTCCAAGCACGCTGAAACAACTTCTAAGGTGCTTCGAAGCAGTTTCCTCGTATTTCCAAACACGCTAAAACAACTTCTGAGGTGCTTCGAAGCAGTTTCCTCGTATTTCCAAACATGCTGAAACAACTTCTAAGGTGCTTCGAAGCAGTTTCCTCGTATTTCCAAACACGCTAAAACAACTTCTGAGGTGCTTCGAAGCAGTTTCCTCGTATTTCCAAACATGCTGAAACAACTTCTAAGGTGCTTCGAAGCAGTTTCCTCGTATTTCCAAACACGCTGAAACAACTTCTAAGGTGCTTCGAAGCAGTTTCCTCGTATTTCCAAACACGCTAAAACAACTTCTGAGGTGCTTCGAAGCAGTTTCCTCGTATTTCCAAACATGCTGAAACAACTTCTAAGGTGCTTCGAAGCAGTTTCCTCGTATTTCCAAACACGCTAAAACAACTTCTGAGGTGCTTCGAAGCAGTTTCCTCGTATTTCCAAACATGCTGAAACAACTTCTAAGGTGCTTCGAAGCAGTTTCCTCGTATTTCCAAACACGCTAAAACAACTTCTGAGGTGCTTCGAAGCAGTTTCCTCGTATTTCCAAACATGCTGAAACAACTTCTAAGGTGCTTCGAAGCAGTTTCCTCGTATTTCTAAACACGCTGAAACAACTTCGAAGGTGGTTCGAAGCAGTTTCCTCGTATTTCCAAACACGCTAAAACAACTTCTGAGGTGCTTCGAAGCAGTTTCCTCGTATTTCCAAACATGCTGAAACAACTTCTAAGGTGCTTCGAAGCAGTTTCCTCGTATTTCCAAACACGCTAAAACAACTTCTGAGGTGCTTCGAAGCAGTTTCCTCGTATTTCCAAACACGCTAAAACAACTTCTGAGGTGCTTCGAAGCAGTTTCCTCGTATTTCCAAACATGCTGAAACAACTTCTAAGGTGCTTCGAAGCAGTTTCCTCGTATTTCCAAACACGCTAAAACAACTTCTGAGGTGCTTCGAAGCAGTTTCCTCGTATTTCCAAACATGCTGAAACAACTTCTAAGGTGCTTCGAAGCAGTTTCCTCGTATTTCCAAACACGCTAAAACAACTTCTAAGGTGCTTCGAAGCAGTTTCCTCGTATTTCCAAACACGCTAAAAAATCTTCTAAGGTGCTTCGAAGCAGTTTCCTCGTATTTCCAAAGACGCTGAAACAACTACTAAGGTGCTTCGAAGCAGTTTCCTCGTATTTCCAAACACGCTGAAACAACTTCTAAGGTGCTTCGAAGCAGTTTCCTCGTATTTCCAAACACGCTAAAACAACTTCTGAGGTGCTTCGAAGCAGTTTCCTCGTATTTCCAAACATGCTGAAACAACTTCTAAGGTGCTTCGAAGCAGTTTCCTCGTATTTCCAAACACGCTGAAACAACTTCTAAGGTGCTTCGAAGCAGTTTCCTCGTATTTCCAAACACGCTAAAACAACTTCTGAGGTGCTTCGAAGCAGTTTCCTCGTATTTCCAAACATGCTGAAACAACTTCTAAGGTGCTTCGAAGCAGTTTCCTCGTATTTCCAAACACGCTAAAACAACTTCTGAGGTGCTTCGAAGCAGTTTCCTCGTATTTCCAAACATGCTGAAACAACTTCTAAGGTGCTTCGAAGCAGTTTCCTCGTATTTCCAAACACGCTAAAACAACTTCTGAGGTGCTTCGAAGCAGTTTCCTCGTATTTCCAAGCACGCTGAAACAACTTCTAAGGTGCTTCGAAGCAGTTTCCTCGTATTTCCAAACACGCTAAAACAACTTCTGAGGTGCTTCGAAGCAGTTTCCTCGTATTTCCAAACACGCTAAAACAACTTCTAAGGTGCTTCGAAGGAGTTTCCTCGAATTTCCAAACACGCTGAAACAACTTCTAAGGTGCTTCGAAGCAGTTTCCTCGTATTTCCAAGCACGCTGAAACAACTTCTAAGGTGCTTCGAAGCAGTTTCCTCGTATTTCCAAACACGCTAAAACATCTTCTAAGGTGCTTCGAAGCAGTTTCCTCGTATTTCCAAACACGCTGAAACAACTACTAAGGTGCTTCGAAGCAGTTTCCTCGTATTTCCAAACACGCTGAAACAACTTCTAAGGTGCTTCGAAGCAGTTTCCTCGTATTTCCAAACACGCTAAAACAACTTCTAAGGTGCTTCGAAGCAGTTTCCTCGTATTTCCAAACATGCTGAAACAACTTCTAAGGTGCTTCGAAGCAGTTTCCTCGTATTTCCAAACACGCTGAAACAACTTCTAAGGTGCTTCGAAGCAGTTTCCTCGTATTTCCAAACACGCTAAAACAACTTCTGAGGTGCTTCGAAGCAGTTTCCTCGTATTTCCAAACATGCTGAAACAACTTCTAAGGTGCTTCGAAGCAGTTTCCTCGTATTTCCAAACACGCTAAAACAACTTCTGAGGTGCTTCGAAGCAGTTTCCTCGTATTTCCAAACATGCTGAAACAACTTCTAAGGTGCTTCGAAGCAGTTTCCTCGTATTTCCAAACACGCTAAAACAACTTCTGAGGTGCTTCGAAGCAGTTTCCTCGTATTTCCAAGCACGCTGAAACAACTTCTAAGGTGCTTCGAAGCAGTTTCCTCGTATTTCCAAACACGCTAAAACAACTTCTGAGGTGCTTCGAAGCAGTTTCCTCGTATTTCCAAACATGCTGAAACAACTTCTAAGGTGCTTCGAAGCAGTTTCCTCGTATTTCCAAACACGCTAAAACAACTTCTGAGGTGCTTCGAAGCAGTTTCCTCGTATTTCCAAACATGCTGAAACAACTTCTAAGGTGCTTCGAAGCAGTTTCCTCGTATTTCCAAACACGCTGAAACAACTTCTAAGGTGCTTCGAAGCAGTTTCCTCGTATTTCCAAACACGCTAAAACAACTTCTGAGGTGCTTCGAAGCAGTTTCCTCGTATTTCCAAACATGCTGAAACAACTTCTAAGGTGCTTCGAAGCAGTTTCCTCGTATTTCCAAACACGCTAAAACAACTTCTGAGGTGCTTCGAAGCAGTTTCCTCGTATTTCCAAACATGCTGAAACAACTTCTAAGGTGCTTCGAAGCAGTTTTCTCGTATTTCCAAACAAGCTGAAACAACTTCTAAGGTGCTTCGAAGCAGTTTCCTCGTATTTATAAACACGCTAAAACAACTTCTAAGATGCTTCGAAGCAGTTTCCTCGAATTTCCATACACGCTAAAACAACTTCTGAGGTGCTTCGAAGCAGTTTCCTCGTATTTCCAAACACGCTAAAACAACTTCTGAGGTGCTTCGAAGCAGTTTCCTCGTATTTCCAAGCACGCTGAAACAACTTCTAAGGTGCTTCGAAGCAGTTTCCTCGTATTTCCAAACACGCTAAAACAACTTCTGAGGTGCTTCGAAGCAGTTTCCTCGTATTTCCAAACATGCTGAAACAACTTCTAAGGTGCTTCGAAGCAGTTTCCTCGTATTTCCAAACACGCTGAAACAACTTCTAAGGTGCTTCGAAGCAGTTTCCTCGTATTTCCAAACACGCTAAAACAACTTCTGAGGTGCTTCGAAGCAGTTTCCTCGTATTTCCAAACACGCTAAAACAACTTCTGAGGTGCTTCGAAGCAGTTTCCTCGTGATTCCAAGCACGCTAAAACAACTTCTGAGGTGCTTCGAAGCAGTTTCCTCGTATTTCCAAACACGCTAAAACAACTTCTGAGGTGCTTCGAAGCAGTTTCCTCGTATTTCCAAGCACGCTGAAACAACTTCTAAGGTGCTTCGAAGCAGTTTCCTCGTATTTCCAAACACGCTAAAACAACTTCTGAGGTGCTTCGAAGCAGTTTCCTCGTATTTCCAAACATGCTGAAACAACTTCTAAGGTGCTTCGAAGCAGTTTCCTCGTATTTCCAAACACGCTAAAACAACTTCTGAGGTGCTTCGAAGCAGTTTCCTCGTATTTCCAAACACGCTAAAACAACTTCTGAGGTGCTTCGAAGCAGTTTCCTCGTGATTCCAAGCACGCTGAAACAACTTCTAAGGTGCTTCGAAGCAGTTTCCTCGTATTTCCAAACACGCTAAAACAACTTCTGAGGTGCTTCGAAGCAGTTTCCTCGTATTTCCAAACACGCTGAAACAACTTCTAAGGTGCTTCGAAGCAGTTTCCTCGTATTTCCAAACACGCTAAAACAACTTCTGAGGTGCTTCGAAGCAGTTTCCTCGTATTTCCAAACATGCTGAAACAACTTCTAAGGTGCTTCGAAGCAGTTTCCTCGTATTTCCAAACATGCTGAAACAACTTCTAAGGTGCTTCGAAGCAGTTTCCTCGTATTTCCAAACACGCTGAAACAACTTCTAAGGTGCTTCGAAGCAGTTTCCTCGTATTTCCAAACACGCTAAAACAACTTCTGAGGTGCTTCGAAGCAGTTTCCTCGTATTTCCAAACACGCTAAAACAACTTCTGAGGTGCTTCGAAGCAGTTTCCTCGTATTTCCAAACACGCTAAAACAACTTCTGAGGTGCTTCGAAGCAGTTTCCTCGTATTTCCAAACACGCTAAAACAACTTCTGAGGTGCTTCGAAGCAGTTTCCTCGTATTTCCAAGCACGCTGAAACAACTTCTAAGGTGCTTCGAAGCAGTTTCCTCGTATTTCCAAACACGCTAAAACAACTTCTGAGGTGCTTCGAAGCAGTTTCCTCGTATTTCCAAACATGCTGAAACAACTTCTAAGGTGCTTCGAAGCAGTTTCCTCGTATTTCCAAACACGCTAAAACAACTTCTGAGGTGCTTCGAAGCAGTTTCCTCGTATTTCCAAACACGCTAAAACAACTTCTGAGGTGCTTCGAAGCAGTTTCCTCGTGATTCCAAGCACGCTGAAACAACTTCTAAGGTGCTTCGAAGCAGTTTCCTCGTATTTCCAAACACGCTAAAACAACTTCTGAGGTGCTTCGAAGCAGTTTCCTCGTATTTCCAAACACGCTGAAACAACTTCTAAGGTGCTTCGAAGCAGTTTCCTCGTATTTCCAAACACGCTAAAACAACTTCTGAGGTGCTTCGAAGCAGTTTCCTCGTATTTCCAAACATGCTGAAACAACTTCTAAGGTGCTTCGAAGCAGTTTCCTCGTATTTCCAAACACGCTAAAACAACTTCTGAGGTGCTTCGAAGCAGTTTCCTCGTATTTCCAAACACGCTGAAACAACTACTAAGGTGCTTCGAAGCAGTTTCCTCGTATTTCCAAACACGCTGAAACAACTTCTAAGGTGCTTCGAAGCAGTTTCCTCGTATTTCCAAACACGCTAAAACAACTTCTGAGGTGCTTCGAAGCAGTTTCCTCGTATTTCCAAACATGCTGAAACAACTTCTAAGGTGCTTCGAAGCAGTTTCCTCGTATTTCCAAACACGCTGAAACAACTTCTAAGGTGCTTCGAAGCAGTTTCCTCGTATTTCCAAACACGCTAAAACAACTTCTGAGGTGCTTCGAAGCAGTTTCCTCGTATTTCCAAACATGCTGAAACAACTTCTAAGGTGCTTCGAAGCAGTTTCCTCGTATTTCCAAACACGCTAAAACAACTTCTGAGGTGCTTCGAAGCAGTTTCCTCGTATTTCCAAACATGCTGAAACAACTTCTAAGGTGCTTCGAAGCAGTTTCCTCGTATTTCCAAACACGCTAAAACAACTTCTGAGGTGCTTCGAAGCAGTTTCCTCGTATTTCCAAGCACGCTGAAACAACTTCTAAGGTGCTTCGAAGCAGTTTCCTCGTATTTCCAAACACGCTAAAACAACTTCTGAGGTGCTTCGAAGCAGTTTCCTCGTATTTCCAAACACGCTAAAACATCTTCTAAGGTGCTTCGAAGCAGTTTCCTCGTATTTCCAAACACGCTAAAACAACTTCTGAGGTGCTTCGAAGCAGTTTCCTCGTATTTCCAAACATGCTGAAACAACTTCTAAGGTGCTTCGAAGCAGTTTCCTCGTATTTCCAAACACGCTGAAACAACTTCTAAGGTGCTTCGAAGCAGTTTCCTCGTATTTCCAAACACGCTAAAACAACTTCTAAGGTGCTTCGAAGCAGTTTCCTCGTATTTCCAAACACGCTAAAACAACTTCTGAGGTGCTTCGAAGCAGTTTCCTCGTATTTCCAAACACGCTAAAACAACTTCTGAGGTGCTTCGAAGCAGTTTCCTCGTATTTCCAAACATGCTGAAACAACTTCTAAGGTGCTTCGAAGCAGTTTCCTCGTATTTCCAAACACGCTAAAACAACTTCTGAGGTGCTTCGAAGCAGTTTCCTCGTGATTCCAAGCACGCTGAAACAACTTCTAAGGTGCTTCGAAGCAGTTTCCTCGTATTTCCAAACACGCTAAAACAACTTCTGAGGTGCTTCGAAGCAGTTTCCTCGTATTTCCAAACACGCTGAAACAACTTCTAAGGTGCTTCGAAGCAGTTTCCTCGTATTTCCAAACACGCTAAAACAACTTCTGAGGTGCTTCGAAGCAGTTTCCTCGTATTTCCAAACATGCTGAAACAACTTCTAAGGTGCTTCGAAGCAGTTTCCTCGTATTTCCAAACACGCTAAAACAACTTCTGAGGTGCTTCGAAGCAGTTTCCTCGTATTTCCAAACATGCTGAAACAACTTCTAAGGTGCTTCGAAGCAGTTTCCTCGTATTTCCAAACACGCTAAAACAACTTCTGAGGTGCTTCGAAGCAGTTTCCTCGTATTTCCAAGCACGCTGAAACAACTTCTAAGGTGCTTCGAAGCAGTTTCCTCGTATTTCCAAACACGCTAAAACAACTTCTAAGGTTCTTCGAAGCAGTTTCCTCGTATTTCCAAACACGCTAAAACATCTTCTAAGGTGCTTCGAAGCAGTTTCCTCGTATTTCCAAACACGCTAAAACAACTTCTGAGGTGCTTCGAAGCAGTTTCCTCGTATTTCCAAACATGCTGAAACAACTTCTAAGGTGCTTCGAAGCAGTTTCCTCGTATTTCCAAGCACGCTGAAACAACTTCTAAGGTGCTTCGAAGCAGTTTCCTCGTATTTCCAAACACGCTAAAACAACTTCTGAGGTGCTTCGAAGCAGTTTCCTCGTATTTCCAAACATGCTGAAACAACTTCTAAGGTGCTTCGAAGCAGTTTCCTCGTATTTCCAAACACGCTGAAACAACTTTCAAGGTGCTTCGAAGCAGTTTCCTCGTATTTCCAAACACGCTTAAACAACTACTAAGGTGCTTCGAAGCAGTGTCCTCGTATTTTCAAACACGCTAAAACAACTTCTAAGGTGCTTCGAAGGAGTTTCCTCGAATTTCCAAACACGCCTAAACAACTTCTGAGGTGCTTCGAAGCAGTTTCCTCGTATTTCCAAACACGCTAAAACAACTTCTAAGGTGCTGCGAAGCAGTTTCCACGTATTTCCAAACACGCTGAAACAACTACTAAGGTGCTTCGAAGCAGTGTCCTCGTATTTCCAAACACGCTAAAACAACTTCTAAGGTGCTTCGAAGGAGTTTCCTCGAATTTCCAAACACGCTTAAACAACTTCTAAGGTGCTTCGAAGCAGTTTCCTCGTGTTTCCAAACACGCTGAAACAACTACTAAGGTGCTTCGAAGCAGTTTCCTCGTATTTCCAAACACGCTAAAACAACTTCTAAGGTTCTTCGAAGCAGTTTCCTCGTATTTCCAAACACGCTGAAACAACTTCTAAGGTGCTTCGAAGCAGTTTCCTCGTATTTCCAAACACGCTTAAACAACTTCTAAGGTGCTTCGAAGCAGTTTCCTCGTATTTCCAAGCACGCTTAAACAACTTCTAAGGTGCTTCGAAGCAGTTTCCTCGTATTTCCAAACACGCTAAAACAACTTCTAAGGTTCTTCGAAGCAGTTTCCTCGTATTTCCAAGCACGCTAAAAAAACTTCTAAGGTGCTTCGAAGCAGTTTCCTCGTATTTCCAAACACGCTGAAACAACTTCTAAGGTGCTTCGAAGCAGTTTCCTCGTATTTCCAAGCACGCTGAAACAACTTCTAAGGTGCTTCGAAGCAGTTTCCTCGTATTTCCAAACACGCTAAAACAACTTCTGAGGTGCTTCGAAGCAGTTTCCTCGTATTTCCAAACATGCTGAAACAACTTCTAAGGTGCTTCGAAGCAGTTTCCTCGTATTTCCAAACACGCTGAAACAACTTCTAAGGTGCTTCGAAGCAGTTTCCTCGTATTTCCAAACACGCTTAAACAACTACTAAGGTGCTTCGAAGCAGTGTCCTCGTATTTCCAAACACGCTAAAACAACTTCTAAGGTGCTTCGAAGGAGTTTCCTCGAATTTCCAAACACGCCTAAACAACTTCTGAGGTGCTTCGAAGCAGTTTCCTCGTATTTCCAAACACGCTGAAACAACTTCTAAGGTGCTTCGAAGCAGTTTCCTCGTATTTCCAAACACGCTAAAACAACTTCTGAGGTGCTTCGAAGCAGTTTCCTCGTATTTCCAAACATGCTGAAACAACTTCTAAGGTGCTTCGAAGCAGTTTCCTCGTATTTCCAAACACGCTAAAACAACTTCTGAGGTGCTTCGAAGCAGTTTCCTCGTATTTCCAAACATGCTGAAACAACTTCTAAGGTGCTTCGAAGCAGTTTCCTCGTATTTCCAAACACGCTGAAACAACTTCTAAGGTGGTTCGAAGCAGTTTCCTCGTATTTCCAAACACGCTAAAACAACTTCTGAGGTGCTTCGAAGCAGTTTCCTCGTATTTCCAAACATGCTGAAACAACTTCTAAGGTGCTTCGAAGCAGTTTCCTCGTATTTCCAAACACGCTAAAACAACTTCTGAGGTGCTTCGAAGCAGTTTCCTCGTATTTCCAAACATGCTGAAACAACTTCTAAGGTGCTTCGAAGCAGTTTCCTCGTATTTCCAAACACGCTAAAACAACTTCTGAGGTGCTTCGAAGCAGTTTCCTCGTATTTCCAAGCACGCTGAAACAACTTCTAAGGTGCTTCGAAGCAGTTTCCTCGTATTTCCAAACACGCTAAAACAACTTCTAAGGTTCTTCGAAGCAGTTTCCTCGTATTTCCAAACACGCTAAAACATCTTCTAAGGTGCTTCGAAGCAGTTTCCTCGTATTTCCAAACACGCTAAAACAACTTCTGAGGTGCTTCGAAGCAGTTTCCTCGTATTTCCAAACATGCTGAAACAACTTCTAAGGTGCTTCGAAGCAGTTTCCTCGTATTTCCAAGCACGCTGAAACAACTTCTAAGGTGCTTCGAAGCAGTTTCCTCGTATTTCCAAACACGCTAAAACAACTTCTGAGGTGCTTCGAAGCAGTTTCCTCGTATTTCCAAACATGCTGAAACAACTTCTAAGGTGCTTCGAAGCAGTTTCCTCGTATTTCCAAACACGCTGAAACAACTTCTAAGGTGCTTCGAAGCAGTTTCCTCGTATTTCCAAACACGCTAAAAAAACTTCTAAGGTGCTTCGAAGCAGTTTCCTCGTATTTCCAAACACGCTGAAACAACTTCTAAGGTGCTTCGAAGCAGTTTCCTCGTATTTCCAAACACGCTTAAACAACTTCTAAGGTTCTTCGAAGCAGTTTCCTCGTATTTCCAAACACGCTAAAACATCTTCTAAGGTGCTTCGAAGCAGTTTCCACGTATTTCCAAACACGCTGAAACAACTACTAAGGTGCTTCGAAGCAGTGTCCTCGTATTTCCAAACACGCTAAAACAACTTCTAAGGTGCTTCGAAGGAGTTTCCTCGAATTTCCAAACACGCTTAAACAACTTCTAAGGTGCTTCGAAGCAGTTTCCTCGTGTTTCCAAACACGCTGAAACAACTACTAAGGTGCTTCGAAGCAGTTTCCTCGTATTTCCAAACACGCTAAAACAACTTCTAAGGTTCTTCGAAGCAGTTTCCTCGTATTTCCAAACACGCTGAAACAACTTCTAAGGTGCTTCGAAGCAGTTTCCTCGTATTTCCAAACACGCTTAAACAACTTCTAAGGTGCTTCGAAGCAGTTTCCTCGTATTTCCAAGCACGCTTAAACAACTTCTAAGGTGCTTCGAAGCAGTTTCCTCGTATTTCCAAACACGCTAAAACAACTTCTAAGGTTCTTCGAAGCAGTTTCCTCGTATTTCCAAGCACGCTAAAAAAACTTCTAAGGTGCTTCGAAGCAGTTTCCTCGTATTTCCAAACACGCTGAAACAACTTCTAAGGTGCTTCGAAGCAGTTTCCTCGTATTTCCAAGCACGCTGAAACAACTTCTAAGGTGCTTCGAAGCAGTTTCCTCGTATTTCCAAACACGCTAAAACAACTTCTGAGGTGCTTCGAAGCAGTTTCCTCGTATTTCCAAACATGCTGAAACAACTTCTAAGGTGCTTCGAAGCAGTTTCCTCGTATTTCCAAGCACGCTGAAACAACTTCTAAGGTGCTTCGAAGCAGTTTCCTCGTATTTCCAAACACGCTAAAACAACTTCTAAGGTTCTTCGAAGCAGTTTCCTCGTATTTCCAAACACGCTAAAAAATCTTCTAAGGTGCTTCGAAGCAGTTTCCTCGTATTTCCAAAGACGCTGAAACAACTACTAAGGTGCTTCGAAGCAGTTTCCTCGTATTTCCAAACACGCTTAAACAACTTCTAAGGTGCTTCGAAGCAGTTTCCTCGTATTTCCAAGCACGCTTAAACAACTTCTAAGGTGCTTCGAAGCAGTTTCCTCGTATTTCCAAACACGCTGAAACAACTACTAAGGTGCTTCGAAGCAGTTTCCTCGTATTTCCAAACACGCTAAAAAAACTTCTAAGGTGCTTCGAAGCAACTTCCTCGTATTTCCAAAGACGCTGAAACAACTACTAAGGTGCTTCGAAGCAGTTTCCTCGTATTTCCAAACATGCTGAAACAACTTCTAAGGTGCTTCGAAGCAGTTTCCTCGTATTTCCAAACACGCTGAAACAACTACTAAGGTGCTTCGAAGCAGTTTCCTCGTATTTCCAAACACGCCTAAACAACTTCTGAGGTGCTTCGAAGCAGTTTCCTCGTATTTCCAAACACGCTGAAACAACTTCTAAGGTGCTTCGAAGCAGTTTCCTCGTATTTCCAAACATGCTGAAACAACTTCTAAGGTGCTTCGAAGCAGTTTCCTCGTATTTCCAAACACGCTAAAACATCTTCTAAGGTGCTTCGAAGCAGTTTCCACGTATTTCCAAACACGCTAAAACAACTTCTAAGGTGCTTCGAAGCAGTTTCCTCGTATTTCCAAACACGCTAAAACAACTTCTAAGGTTCTTCGAAGCAGTTTCCTCGTATTTCCAAACATGCTGAAACAACTTCTAAGGTGCTTCGAAGCAGTTTCCTCGTATTTCCAAACACGCTGAAACAACTTCTAAGGTGCTTCGAAGCAGTTTCCTCGTATTTCCAAACACGCTAAAACAACTTCTGAGGTGCTTCGAAGCAGTTTCCTCGTATTTCCAAACATGCTGAAACAACTTCTAAGGTGCTTCGAAGCAGTTTCCTCGTATTTCCAAACACGCTAAAACAACTTCTGAGGTGCTTCGAAGCAGTTTCCTCGTATTTCCAAACATGGTGAAACAACTTCTAAGGTGCTTCGAAGCAGTTTCCTCGTATTTCCAAGCACGCTGAAACAACTTCTAAGGTGCTTCGAAGCAGTTTCCTCGTATTTCCAAACACGCTAAAACAACTTCTGAGGTGCTTCGAAGCAGTTTCCTCGTATTTCCAAACATGCTGAAACAACTTCTAAGGTGCTTCGAAGCAGTTTCCTCGTATTTCCAAACACGCTAAAACAACTTCTAAGGTTCTTCGAAGCAGTTTCCTCGTATTTCCAAACACGCTGAAACAACTTCTAAGGTGCTTCGAAGCAGTTTCCTCGTATTTCCAAGCACGCTTAAACAACTTCTAAGGTGCTTCGAAGCAGTTTCCTCGTATTTCCAAACACGCTAAAACAACTTCTAAGGTTCTTCGAAGCAGTTTCCTCGTATTTCCAAGCACGCTAAAAAAACTTCTAAGGTGCTTCGAAGCAGTTTCCTCGTATTTCCAAACACGCTGAAACAACTTCTAAGGTGCTTCGAAGCAGTTTCCTCGTATTTCCAAACACGCTAAAAAAACTTCTAAGGTGCTTCGAAGCAGTTTCCTCGTATTTCCAAAGACGCTGAAACAACTACTAAGGTGCTTCGAAGCAGTTTCCTCGTATTTCCAAACACGCTTAAACAACTTCTAAGGTGCTTCGAAGCAGTTTCCTCGTGTTTCCAAACACGCTGAAACAACTACTAAGGTGCTTCGAAGCAGTTTCCTCGTATTTCCAAACACGCCTAAACAACTTCTGAGGTGCTTCGAAGCAGTTTCCTCGTATTTCCAAACACGCTAAAAAAACTTCTAAGGTGCTTCGAAGCAGTTTCCTCGTATTTCCAAAGACGCTGAAACAACTACTAAGGTGCTTCGAAGCAGTTTCCTCGTATTTCCAAACACGCTTAAACAACTTCTAAGGTGCTTCGAAGCAGTTTCCTCGTATTTCCAAACACGCTGAAACAACTACTAAGGTGCTTCGAAGCAGTTTCCTCGTATTTCCAAACACGCCTAAACAACTTCTGAGGTGCTTCGAAGCAGTTTCCTCGTATTTCCAAACACGCTGAAACAACTTCTAAGGTGCTTCGAAGCAGTTTCCTCGTATTTCCAAACATGCTGAAACAACTTCTTAGGTGCTTCGAAGCAGTTTCCTCGTATTTCCAAACACGCTAAAACATCTTCTAAGGTGCTTCGAAGCAGTTTCCACGTATTTCCAAACACGCTAAAACAACTTCTGAGGTGCTTCGAAGCAGTTTCCTCGTATTTCCAAACATGCTGAAACAACTTCTAAGGTGCTTCGAAGCAGTTTCCTCGTATTTCCAAACACGCTAAAACAACTTCTGAGGTGCTTCGAAGCAGTTTCCTCGTATTTCCAAACATGCTGAAACAACTTCTAAGGTGCTTCGAAGCAGTTTCCTCGTATTTCCAAGCACGCTGAAACAACTTCTAAGGTGCTTCGAAGCAGTTTCCTCGTATTTCCAAACACGCTAAAACAACTTCTGAGGTGCTTCGAAGCAGTTTCCTCGTATTTCCAAACATGCTGAAACAACTTCTAAGGTGCTTCGAAGCAGTTTCCTCGTATTTCCAAACACGCTGAAACAACTTCTAAGGTGCTTCGAAGCAGTTTCCTCGTATTTCCAAACACGCTAAAACAACTTCTGAGGTGCTTCGAAGCAGTTTCCTCGTATTTCCAAACATGCTGAAACAACTTCTAAGGTGCTTCGAAGCAGTTTCCTCGTATTTCCAAACACGCTAAAACATCTTCTAAGGTGCTTCGAAGCAGTTTCCACGTATTTCCAAACACGCTAAAACAACTTCTGAGGTGCTTCGAAGCAGTTTCCTCGTATTTCCAAGCACGCTGAAACAACTTCTAAGGTGCTTCGAAGCAGTTTTCTCGTATTTCCAAACACGCTAAAACAACTTCTGAGGTGCTTCGAAGCAGTTTCCTCGTATTTCCAAACATGCTGAAACAACTTCTAAGGTGCTTCGAAGGAGTTTCCTCGAATTTCCAAACACGCCTAAACAACTTCTGAGGTGCTTCGAAGCAGTTTCCTCGTATTTCCAAACACGCTAAAACAACTTCTAAGGTGCTGCGAAGCAGTTTACTCGTATTTCCAAACACGCCTAAACAACTTCTGAGGTTCTTCGAAGCAGTTTCCTCGTATTTCCAAACACGCTGAAACATCTTCTAAGGTGCTTCGAAGCAGTTTCCACGTATTTCCAAACACGCTGAAACAACTACTAAGGTGCTTCGAAGCAGTGTCCTCGTATTTCCAAACACGCTAAAACAACTTCTAAGGTGCTTCGAAGGAGTTTCCTCGAATTTCCAAACACGCTTAAACAACTTCTAAGGTGCTTCGAAGCAGTTTCCTCGTGTTTCCAAACACGCTGAAACAACTACTAAGGTGCTTCGAAGCAGTTTCCTCGTGTTTCCAAACACGCTGAAACAACTACTAAGGTGCTTCGAAGCAGTTTCCTCGTATTTCCAAACACGCTAAAAAAACTTCTAAGGTGCTTCGAAGCAGTTTCCTCGTATTTCCAAACACGCTGAAACAACTTCTAAGGTGCTTCGAAGCAGTTTCCTCGTATTTCCAAACACGCTTAAACAACTTTCAAGGTGCTTCGAAGCAGTTTCCACGTATTTCCAAACACGCCTAAACAACTTCTGAGGTGCTTCGAAGCAGTTTCCTCGTATTTCCAAACACGCTAAAACAACTTCTAAGGTGCTGCGAAGCAGTTTCCTCGTATTTCCAAACACGCTGAAACAACTTCTAAGGTGCTTCGAAGCAGTTTCCTCGTATTTCCAAACACGCTAAAAAAACTTCTAAGGTGCTTCGAAGCAGTTTCCTCGTATTTCCAAACACGCTGAAACAACTTCTAAGGTGCTTCGAAGCAGTTTCCTCGTAGTTCCAACCACGCTTAAACAACTTTCAAGGTGCTTCGAAGCAGTTTCCACGTATTTCCAAACACGCTGAAACAACTACTAAGGTGCTTCGAAGCAGTGTCCTCGTATTTCCAAACACGCTAAAACAACTTCTAAGGTGCTTCGAAGGAGTTTCCTCGAATTTCCAAACACGCTTAAACAACTTCTAAGGTGCTTCGAAGCAGTTTCCTCGTGTTTCCAAACACGCTGAAACAACTACTAAGGTGCTTCGAAGCAGTTTCCTCGTGTTTCCAAACACGCTGAAACAACTACTAAGGTGCTTCGAAGCAGTTTCCTCGTATTTCCAAACACGCTAAAAAAACTTCTAAGGTGCTTCGAAGCAGTTTCCTCGTATTTCCAAACACGCTGAAACAACTTCTAAGGTGCTTCGAAGCAGTGTCCTCGTATTTCCAAACACGCTAAAACAACTTCTAAGGTGCTTCGAAGGAGTTTCCTCGAATTTCCAAACACGCCTAAACAACTTCTGAGGTGCTTCGAAGCAGTTTCCTCGTATTTCCAAACACGCTAAAACAACTTCTAAGGTGCTGCGAAGCAGTTTCCTCGTATTTCCAAACACGCTGAAACAACTTCTAAGGTGCTTCGAAGCAGTTTCCTCGTATTTCCAAACACGCTAAAAAAACTTCTAAGGTGCTTCGAAGCAGTTTCCTCGTATTTCCAAACACGCTGAAACAACTTCTAAGGTGCTTCGAAGCAGTTTCCTCGTAGTTCCAACCACGCTTAAACAACTTTCAAGGTGCTTCGAAGCAGTTTCCACGTATTTCCAAACACGCTGAAACAACTACTAAGGTGCTTCGAAGCAGTGTCCTCGTATTTCCAAACACGCTAAAACAACTTCTAAGGTGCTTCGAAGGAGTTTCCTCGAATTTCCAAACACGCTTAAACAACTTCTAAGGTGCTTCGAAGCAGTTTCCTCGTGTTTCCAAACACGCTGAAACAACTACTAAGGTGCTTCGAAGCAGTTTCCTCGTATTTCCAAACACGCTAAAACAACTTCTAAGGTGCTTCGAAGCAGTTTCCTCGTATTTCCAAACACGCTAAAACAACTTTTAAGGTGCTTCGAAGCAGTTTCCTCGTATTTCCAAACACGCTTAAACAACTTCTAAGGTGCTTCGAAGCAGTTTCCTCGTGTTTCCAAACACGCTGAAACAACTACTAAGGTGCTTCGAAGCAGTTTCCTCGTATTTCCAAACACGCTGAAACAACTTCTAAGGTGCTTCGAAGCAGTTTCCTCGTATTTCCAAACACGCTTAAACAACTTCTAAGGTGCTTCGAAGCAGTTTCCTCGTATTTCCAAACACGCTTAAACAACTTCTAAGGTGCTTCGAAGGAGTTTCCTCGAATTTCCAAACACGCTTAAACAACTTCTAAGGTGCTTCGAAGCAGTTTCCTCGTGTTTCCAAACACGCTTAAACAACTTCTAAGGTGCTTCGAAGCAGTTTCCTCGTGTTTCCAAACACGCTGAAACAACTACTAAGGTGCTTCGAAGCAGTTTCCTCGTATTTCCAAACACGCTAAAACAACTTCTGAGGTGCTTCGAAGCAGTTTCCTCGTATTTCCAAACACGCTTAAACAACTTCTAAGGTGCTTCGAAGCAGTTTCCTCGTATTTCCAAACACGCTTAAACAACTTCTAAGGTGCTTCGAAGCAGTTTCCTCGTATTTCCAAACACGCTTAAACAACTTCTAAGGAGCTTCGAAGCAGTTTCCTCGTGTTTCCAAACACGCTGAAACAACTACTAAGGTGCTTCGAAGCAGTTTCCTCGTATTTCCAAACACGCTGAAACAACTTCTAAGGTGCTTCGAAGCAGTTTCCTCGTATTTCCAAACACGCTTAAACAACTTCTAAGGTGCTTCGAAGCAGTTTCCTCGTATTTCCAAACACGCTTAAACAACTTCTAAGGTGCTTCGAAGCAGTTTCCTCGTGTTTCCAAACACGCTGAAACAACTACTAAGGTGCTTCGAAGCAGTTTCCTCGTATTTCCAAACACGCTAAAACAACTTCTAAGGTGCTTCGAAGCAGTTTCCTCGTATTTCCAAACACGCTTAAACAACTTCTAAGGTGCTTCGAAGCAGTTTCCTCGTATTTCCAAACACGCTTAAACAACTTCTAAGGTGCTTCGAAGCAGTTTCCTCGTATTTCCAAACACGCTTAAACAACTTCTAAGGTGCTTCGAAGCAGTTTCCTCGTATTTCCAAACACGCTGAAACAACTTCTAAGGTGCTTCGAAGCAGTTTCCTCGTATTTCCAAACACGCTAAAAAAACTTCTAAGGTGCTTCGAAGCAGTTTCCTCGTATTTCCAAACACGCTGAAACAACTTCTAAGGTGCTTCGAAGCAGTTTCCTCGTAGTTCCAACCACGCTTAAACAACTTTCAAGGTGCTTCGAAGCAGTTTCCACGTATTTCCAAACACGCTGAAACAACTACTAAGGTGCTTCGAAGCAGTGTCCTCGTATTTCCAAACACGCTAAAACAACTTCTAAGGTGCTTCGAAGGAGTTTCCTCGAATTTCCAAACACGCTTAAACAACTTCTAAGGTGCTTCGAAGCAGTTTCCTCGTGTTTCCAAACACGCTGAAACAACTACTAAGGTGCTTCGAAGCAGTTTCCTCGTATTTCCAAACACGCTAAAACAACTTCTAAGGTGCTTCGAAGCAGTTTCCTCGTATTTCCAAACACGCTAAAACAACTTTTAAGGTGCTTCGAAGCAGTTTCCTCGTATTTCCAAACACGCTTAAACAACTTCTAAGGTGCTTCGAAGCAGTTTCCTCGTGTTTCCAAACACGCTGAAACAACTACTAAGGTGCTTCGAAGCAGTTTCCTCGTATTTCCAAACACGCTGAAACAACTTCTAAGGTGCTTCGAAGCAGTTTCCTCGTATTTCCAAACACGCTTAAACAACTTCTAAGGTGCTTCGAAGCAGTTTCCTCGTATTTCCAAACACGCTTAAACAACTTCTAAGGTGCTTCGAAGGAGTTTCCTCGAATTTCCAAACACGCTTAAACAACTTCTAAGGTGCTTCGAAGCAGTTTCCTCGTGTTTCCAAACACGCTTAAACAACTTCTAAGGTGCTTCGAAGCAGTTTCCTCGTGTTTCCAAACACGCTGAAACAACTACTAAGGTGCTTCGAAGCAGTTTCCTCGTATTTCCAAACACGCTAAAACAACTTCTAAGGTGCTTCGAAGCAGTTTCCTCGTATTTAAAAACACGCTTAAACAACTTCTAAGGTGCTTCGAAGCAGTTTCCTCGTATTTCCAAACACGCTTAAACAACTTCTAAGGTGCTTCGAAGCAGTTTCCTCGTATTTCCAAACACGCTTAAACAACTTCTAAGGTGCTTCGAAGCAGTTTCCTCGTGTTTCCAAACACGCTGAAACAACTACTAAGGTGCTTCGAAGCAGTTTCCTCGTATTTCCAAACACGCTGAAACAACTTCTAAGGTGCTTCGAAGCAGTTTCCTCGTATTTCCAAACACGCTTAAACAACTTCTAAGGTGCTTCGAAGGAGTTTCCTCGAATTTCCAAACACGCTTAAACAACTTCTAAGGTGCTTCGAAGCAGTTTCCTCGTGTTTCCAAACACGCTGAAACAACTACTAAGGTGCTTCGAAGCAGTTTCCTCGTATTTCCAAACACGCTAAAACAACTTCTAAGGTGCTTCGAAGCAGTTTCCTCGTATTTCCAAACACGCTTAAACAACTTCTAAGGTGCTTCGAAGCAGTTTCCTCGTATTTCCAAACACGCTTAAACAACTTCTAAGGTGCTTCGAAGCAGTTTCCTCGTATTTCCAAACACGCTTAAACAACTTCTGAGGTGCTTCGAAGCAGTTTCCTCGTATTTCCAAACACGCTCAAACAACTACTAAGGTGCTTCGAAGCAGTGTCCTCGTATTTCCAAACACGCTCAAACAACTACTAAGGTGCTTCGAAGCAGTTTCCTCGTATTTCCAAACATGCTGAAACAACTTCTAAGGTGCTTCGAAGCAGTTTCCTCGTATTTCCAAACACGCTTAAACAACTTCTAAGGTGCTTCGAAGCAGTTTCCTCGTATTTCCAAGCACGCTTAAACAACTTCTAAGGTGTTTCGAAGCAGTTTCCTCGTATTTCCAAACACGCTTAAACAACTTCTAAGGTGCTTCGAAGCAGTTTCCTCGTATTTTCAAACACGCTAATACAACTTTCAAGGGGCTTCGAAGCAGTTTCCTCGTATTTTCAAACACGCTAAAACAACTTTCAAGGTGCTTCGAAGCAGTTTCCTCGTATTTTCAAACACGCTAAAACAATGTTTAAGGTGCTTCGAAGCAGTTTCCTCGTATTTCCAAACACGCTTAAACAACTTCAAAGGTGCTTCGAAGCAGTTTCCTCGTGTTTTCAAACACGCTAAAACAACTTTCAAGGTGCTTCGAAGCAGTTTCCTCGTATTTTCAAACACGCTTAAACAATTTTTAAGCTGCTTCGAAGCAGTTTCCTCGTATTTTCAAACACGCTAAAACAACTTTTAAGGTGCTTCGAAGCAGTTTCCTCGTATTTCCAAACACGGTTAAACGACTTCCAAGGTGCTTCGAAGCAGTTTCCTCGTCTTTCCAAACACGCTTAAACAACTTTCAAGGGGCTTCGAAGCAGTTTCCTCGTATTTTCAAACAGGCTTAAACAACTTCAAAGGTGCTTCGAAGCAGTTTCCTCGTATTTTCAAACACGCTAATACAACTTTCAAGGGACTTCGAAGCAGTTTCCTCGTATTTTAAATCACGCTAAAACAACTTTTAAGGTGCTTCGAAGAAGTTTCCTCTTATTTCCAAACACGCTAAAACAACTTTCGAGGGGCTTTGAAGCAGTTTCCTCGTATTTTCAAACACGCTAAAACAACTTTCAAGGTGCTTCGAAGCAGTTTCCTCGTATTTCCAAACACGCTTAAACAACTTTCAAGGGGCTTCGAAGCAGTTTCCTCGTATTTCCAAACACGGTTAAACGACTTCCAAGGTGCTTTGAAGCAGTATCCTCGTCTTTCCAAACACGCTTAAACAACTTTCAAGGTCATTCGAAGCAGTTTCCTCGTATTTTCAAACACGCTAATACAACTTTCAAGGGGCTTCGAAGCAGTTTCCTCGTATTTTCAAACACGCTAAAACAACTTTCAAGGTGCTTCGAAGCAGTTTCCTCGTATTTTCAAACACGCTAAAACAATGTTTAAGGTGCTTCGAAGCAGTTTCCTCGTATTTCCAAACACGCTTAAACAACTTCAAAGGTGCTTCGAAGCAGTTTCCTCGTGTTTTCAAACACGCTAAAACAACTTTCAAGGTGCTTCGAAGCAGTTTCCTCGTATTTTCAAACACGCTTAAACAATTTTTAAGCTGCTTCGAAGCAGTTTCCTCGTATTTTCAAACACGCTAAAACAACTTTTAAGGTGCTTCGAAGCAGTTTCCTCGTATTTCCAAACACGGTTAAACGACTTCCAAGGTGCTTCGAAGCAGTTTCCTCGTCTTTCCAAACACGCTTAAACAACTTTCAAGGGGCTTCGAAGCAGTTTCCTCGTATTTTCAAACAGGCTTAAACAACTTCAAAGGTGCTTCGAAGCAGTTTCCTCGTATTTTCAAACACGCTAATACAACTTTCAAGGGACTTCGAAGCAGTTTCCTCGTATTTCCAAACACGCTTAAACAACTTTCAAGGTCATTCGAAGCAGTTTCCTCGTATTTTCAATCACGCTAAAACAACTTTTAAGGTGCTTCGAAGCAGTTTCCTCTTATTTCCAAACACGCTAAAACAACTTTCGAGGGGCTTTGAAGCAGTTTCCTCGTATTTTCAAACACGCTAAAACAACTTTCAAGGTGCTTCGAAGCAGTTTCCTCGTATTTCCAAACACGCTTAAACAACTTTCAAGGGGCTTCGAAGCAGTTTCCTCGTATTTCCAAACACGGTTAAACGACTTCCAAGGTGCTTTGAAGCAGTATCCTCGTATTTCCAAACACGCTTAAACAACTTTCAAGGTGCTTCGAAGCAGTTTCCTCGTATTTTCAAACAGGCTTAAACAACTTCAAAGGTGCTTCGAAGCAGTTTCCTCTTATTTCCAAACACGCTAATACAACTTTCAAGGGACTTCGAAGCAGTTTCCTCGTATTTTCAAACAAGCAAAAACAACTTTCAAGGTGCTTCGAAGCAGTTTCCTCGTATTTCCAAACACGCTTAAACAATTTTCAAGGGGCTTCGAAGCAGTTTCCTCGTATTTTCAAACACGCTTAAAAAACTTTCAAGGTGCTTCGAAGCAGTTTCCTCGTATTTCCAAACACGCTAAAACAACTTTCAAGGGGCTTCGAAGCAGTTTCCTCGTATTTTCAAACACGCTTAAAAAACTTTCAAGGTGCTTCGAAGCAGTTTCCTCGTATTTCCAAACACGCTTAAACAACTTTCAAGGTGCTTCGAAGCAGTTTCCTCGTATTTTCAAACACGCTTAAACAATTTTCAAGGTGCTTCGAAGCAGTTTCCTCGTATTTCCAAACACGCTAAAACAACTTTTAATGTGCTTCGAAGCAGTTTCCTCGTATTTCCAAACACGCTTAAACAACTTTCAAGGGGCTTCGAAGCAGTTTCCTCGTATTTTCAAACAAGCAAAAACAACTTTCAAGGTGCTCCGAAGCAGTTTCCTCGTATTTCCAAACACGCTTAAACAACATCCAAGGTGCTTCGAAGCAGTTTTCTCGTATTTTCAAACACGATTAAACAACTTTCAAGGGGCTTCGAAGCAGATTCCTCGTATTTTCAAATACGCTTAAACATTTTTCAAGGTGCTTCGAAGCAGTTTTCTCGTATTTTCAAACACGCTGAAACAATTTTCAAGGTGCTTCGAAGCAATTTCCTCGTATTTTCAAACACGCTAAAACAACTTTCAAGGTGCTTCGAAGCAGTTTCCTCGTATTTCCAAACAGGCTTAAACAACTTTCAAGGGGCTTCGAAGCCGTTTCCTCGTATTTTCAAACACGCTTAAAAAACTTTCAAGGTGCTTCGAAGCAGTTTCCTCGTATTTCCAAACACGCTTAAACAACTTTCAAGGTGCTTCGAAGCAGTTTCCTCGTATTTTCAAACACGCTTAAACAATTTTCAAGGTGCTTCGAAGCAGTTTCCTCGTATTTTCAAACATGCTTAAACAACTTTCAAGGTGCTTCGAAGCAATTTCCTCGTATTTTTAAACACGCTAAAACAACTTTCAAGGTGCTTCGAAGCAGTTTCCTCGTATTTTCAAACACGCTAAAACAACTTTCAAGGGGCTTCGAAGCAGTTTCCTCGTATTTTCAAACAGGCTTAAACAACTTCAAAGGTGCTTCGAAGCAGTTTTCTCGTATTTCCAAACAGGTTTAAACAACATCCAAGGTGCTTCGAAGCAGTTTTCTCGTATTTTCAAACACGATTAAACAACTTTCAACGGGCTTCGAAGCAGATTCCTCGTATTTTCAAATACGCTTAAACAACTTTCAAGTGGCTTCGAAGCAGTTTCCTCGTATTTTCAAACATGCTTAAACAACATCCAAGGTGCTTCGAAGCAGTTTCCTCGTATTTTCAAACATGCTTAAACAACTTTCAAGGTGCTTCGAAGCAATTTCCTCGTATTTTCAAACAAGCAAAAACAACTTTCAAGGTGCTTCGAAGCAGTTTCCTCGTATTTCCAAACACGCTAAAACAACTTTTAAGGTGCTTCGAAGCAGTTTCCTCGTATTTCCAAACACGCTTAAACAACTTTCAAGGGGCTTCGAAGCAGTTTCCTCGTATTTTCAAACAAGCAAAAACAACTTTCAAGGGGCTTCGAAGCAGTTTCCTCGTATTTCCAAACACGCTAAAACAACTTTTAAGGTGCTTCGAAGCAGTTTCCTCGTATTTTCAAACATGCTTAAACAACTTTCAAGGTGCTTCGAAGCAATTTCCTCGTATTTTTAAACACGCTAAAACAACTTTCAAGGTGCTTCGAAGCAGTTTCCTCGTATTTTCAAACACGCTAAAACAACTTTCAAGGGGCTTCGAAGCAGTTTCCTCGTATTTTCAAACAGGCTTAAACAACTTCAAAGGTGCTTCGAAGCAGTTTCCTCGTATTTCCAAACACGCTAAAACAACTTTCAAGGGGCTTCGAAGCAGTTTCCTCGTATTTTCAAACACGCTTAAAAAACTTTCAAGGTGCTTCGAAGCAGTTTCCTCGTATTTCCAAACACGCTTAAACAACTTTCAAGGTGCTTCGAAGCTGTTTCCTCGTATTTTCAAACACGCTTAAACAATTTTCAAGGTGCTTCGAAGCAGTTTCCTCGTATTTCCAAACACGCTAAAACAACTTTCAAGGTGCTTCGAAGCAATTTCCTCGTATTTTTAAACACGCTAAAACAACTTTCAAGGTGCTTCGAAGCAGTTTCCCCGTATTTCCAAACACGCTTAAACAACTTTCAAGGGGCTTCGAAGCAGTTTCCTCGTATTTTCAAACAAGCAAAAACAACTTTCAAGGTGCTTCGAAGCAGTTTCCTCGTATTTCCAAACACGCTTAAACAACATCCAAGGTGCTTCGAAGCAGTTTTCTCGTATTTTCAAACAGGCTTAAACAACTTTCAAGGGGCTTCGAAGCAGATTCCTCGTATTTTCAAATACGCTTAAACATTTTTCAAGGTGCTTCGAAGCAGTTTTCTCGTATTTTCAAACACGCTGAAACAATTTTCAAGGTGCTTCGAAGCAATTTCCTCGTATTTTTAAACACGCTAAAACAACTTTCAAGGTGCTTCGAAGCAGTTTCCTCGTATTTCCAAACAGGCTTAAACAACTTTCAAGGGGCTTCGAAGCAGTTTCCTCGTATTTTCAAACACGCTTAAAAAACTTTCAAGGTGCTTCGAAGCAGTTTCCTCGTATTTCCAAACACGCTTAAACAACTTTCAAGGTGCTTCGAAGCAGTTTCCTCGTATTTTCAAACACGCTTAAACAATTTTCAAGGTGCTTCGAAGCAGTTTCCTCGTATTTTCAAACATGCTTAAACAACTTTCAAGGTGCTTCGAAGCAATTTCCTCGTATTTTTAAACACGCTAAAACAACTTTCAAGGTGCTTCGAAGCAGTTTCCCCGTATTTTCAAACACGCTAATACAACTTTCAAGGGGCTTCGAAGCAGTTTCCTCGTATTTCCAAACAGGTTTAAACAACATCCAAGGTGCTTCGAAGCAGTTTTCTCGTATTTCCAAACATGCTTAAACAACTTTCAAGGTGCTTCGAAGCAGTTTCCTCGTATTTTCAAACACGCTAAAACAACTTTCAAGGGGCTTCGAAGCAGTTTCCTCGTATTTCCAAACACGCTTAAACAACTTTCAAGGTGCTTCGAAGCAGTTTCCTCGTATTTTCAAACATGCTTAAACAACATCCAAGGTGCTTCGAAGCAGTTTTCTCGTATTTTCAAACACGATTAAACAACTTTCAACGGGCTTCGAAGCAGATTCCTCGTATTTTCAAATACGCTTAAACAACTTTCAAGTGGCTTCGAAGCAGTTTCCTCGTATTTTCAAACATGCTTAAACAACTTTCAAGGTGCTTCGAAGCAATTTCCTCGTATTTTTAAACACGCTAAAACAACTTTCAAGGTGCTTCGAAGCAGTTTCCTCGTATTTTCAAACACGCTGAAACAACTTTCAAGGTGCTTCGAAGCAGTTTCCTCGTATTTTCAAACACGCTAAAACAACTTTCAAGGGGCTTCGAAGCAGTTTCTTCTTGTTTCCAAACACGCTGAAACAACTTCCAAGGTGCTTCGAAGCAGTTTCCTCGTATTTCCAAACAGGTTTAAACAACATCCAAGGTGCTTCGAAGCAGTTTTCTCGTATTTCCAAACATGCTTAAACAACTTTCAAGGTGCTTCGAAGCAGTTTCCTCGTATTTTCAAACACGCTAAAACAACTTTCAAGGGGCTTCGAAGCAGTTTCCTCGTATTTTCAAACAGGCTTAAACAACTTCAAAGGTGCTTCGAAGCAGTTTCCCCGTATTTTCAAACACGCTTAAACAACATCCAAGGTGCTTCGAAGCAGTTTTCTCGTATTTTCAAACACGATTAAACAACTTTCAACGGGCTTCGAAGCAGATTCCTCGTATTTTCAAATACGCTTAAACAACTTTCAAGTGGCTTCGAAGCAGTTTCCTCGTATTTTCAAACATGCTTAAACAACTTTCAAGGTGCTTCGAAGCAATTTCCTCGTATTTTTAAACACGCTAAAACAACTTTCAAGGTGCTTCGAAGCAGTTTCCTCGTATTTTCAAACACGCTGAAACAACTTTCAAGGTGCTTCGAAGCAGTTTCCTCGTATTTTCAAACACGCTAAAACAACATTCAAGGGGCTTCGAAGCAGTTTCTTCTTGTTTCCAAACACGCTGAAACAACTTTCAAGGGGCTTCGAAGCAGTTTCTTCGTGTTTCCACACACGCTGAAACAACTTCCAAGGTGCTTCGAAGCAGTTTCCTCGTATTTCCAAACACGCTTAAACAACTTTCAAGGTGTTCGAAGCAGTTTTCTCGTATTTTCAAACACGATTAAACAACTTTCAACGGGCTTCGAAGCAGATTCCTCGTATTTTCAAATACGCTTAAACAACTTTCAAGTGGCTTCGAAGCAGTTTCCTCGTATTTCCAAACAGGTTTAAACAACATCCAAGGTGCTTCGAAGCAGTTTTCTCGTATTTCCAAACATGCTTAAACAACTTTCAAGGTGCTTCGAAGCAGTTTCCTCGTATTTTCAAACAGGCTTAAACAACTTCAAAGGTGCTTCGAAGCAGTTTCCTCGTATTTTCAAACACGCTAATACAACTTTCAAGGGACTTCGAAGCAGTTTCCTCGTATTTTCAAACACGCTAAAACAACTTTCAAGGGGCTTCGAAGCAGTTTCCTCGTATTTCCAAACACGCTTAAACAACTTTCAAGGTGCTTCGAAGCAGTTTCCTCGTATTTTCAAACACGCTAAAACAATTTTTAAGGTGCTTCGAAGCAGTTTCCTCGTATTTTCAAACACGCTTAAACAACTTTCAAGGTGCTTTGAAGCTGTTTTCTCGTTTTTTCAAACACGCTAAAACAACTTTCAAGGTGCTTCGAAGCAGTTTCCTCTTATTTTCAAACACGCTAAAACAATTTTTAAGGTGCTTCGAAGCAGTTTCCTCGTATTTTCAAATACGCTTAAACAACTTTCAAGGTGCTTCGAAGCAGTTTCCTCGTATTTTCAAACACGCTAAAACAACTTTCAAGGGGCTTCGAAGCAGTTTCCTCGTATTTCCAAACACGCCTAAACAACTTTCAATGTGCTTCGAAGCAGTTTCCTCGTATTTCCAAACACGCTAAAACATCTTCTAAGGTGCTTCGAAGCAGTGTCCTCGTATTTCCAAACACGCTAAAACAACTTCAAAGGTGCTTCGAAGCAGTTTCCTCGTATTTCCAAACACGCTAAAACAACTTTCAAGGGGCTTCGAAGCAGTTTCCTCTTATTTTCAAACACGCTAAAACAATTTTTAAGGTGCTTCGAAGCAGTTTCCTCGTATTTTCAAACACGCTTAAACAACTTTCAAGGTGCTTCGAAGCAGTTTCCTCGTATTTTTAAACACGCTAAAACAACTTTCAAGGGGCTTCGAAGCAGTTTCCTCGTATTTTCAAACAGGCTTAAACAACTTCAAAGGTGCTTCGAAGCAGTTTCCTCGTATTTTCAAACACGCTAATACAACTTTCAAGGGACTTCGAAGCAGTTTCCTCGTATTTTCAAACACGCTTAAACAACTTTCAAGGTGCTTCGAAGCAGTTTCCTCTTATTTTCAAACACGCTAAAACAATTTTTAAGGTGCTTCGAAGCAGTTTCCTCGTATTTTCAAATACGCTTAAACAACTTTCAAGGTGCTTCGAAGCAGTTTCCTCGTATTTTCAAACACGCTAAAACAACTTTCAAGGGGCTTCGAAGCAGTTTGCTCGTATTTCCAAACACGCCTAAACAACTTTCAATGTGCTTCGAAGCAGTTTCCTCGTATTTCCAAACACGCTAAAACATCTTCTAAGGTGCTTCGAAGCAGTGTCCTCGTATTTCCAAACACGCTAAAACAACTTCAAAGGTGCTTCGAAGCAGTTTCCTCGTATTTCCAAACACGCTAAAACAACTTTCAAGGGGCTTCGAAGCAGTTTCCTCTTATTTTCAAACACGCTAAAACAATTTTTAAGGTGCTTCGAAGCAGTTTCCTCGTATTTTCAAACACGCTTAAACAACTTTCAAGGTGCTTCGAAGCAGTTTCCTCTTATTTTCAAACACGCTAAAACAATTTTTAAGGTGCTTCGAAGCAGTTTCCTCGTATTTTCAAATACGCTAAAACAACTTTCAAGGGGCTTCGAAGCAGTTTCCTCGTATTTCCAAACACGCTTAAACAACTTCCAAGTTGCTTCGAAGCAGTTTCCTCGTATTTTCAAACACGCTTAAACAACTTTCAAGGTGCTTCGAAGCAGTTTCCTCGTATTTTCAAACACGCTAATACAACTTTCAAGGGACTTCGAAGCAGTTTCCTCGTATTTTCAAACACGCTTAAACAACTTTCAAGGTGCTTCGAAGCAGTTTCCTCTTATTTTCAAACACGCTAAAACAATTTTTAAGGTGCTTCGAAGCAGTTTCCTCGTATTTTCAAATACGCTTAAACAACTTTCAAGGTGCTTCGAAGCAGTTTCCTCGTATTTTCAAACACGCTAAAACAACTTTCAAGGGGCTTCGAAGCAGTTTCCTCGTATTTCCAAACACGCTTAAACAACTTTCAATGTGCTTCGAAGCAGTTTCCTCGTATTTCCAAACACGCTAAAACATCTTATAAGGTGCTTCGAAGCAGTGTCCTCGTATTTCCAAACACGCTAAAACAACATCAAAGGTGCTTTGAAGCTGTTTTCTCGTTTTTTCAAACACGCTAAAACAACTTTCAAGGTGCTTCGAAGCAGTTTCCTCTTATTTTCAAACACGCTAAAACAATTTTTAAGGTGCTTCGAAGCAGTTTCCTCGTATTTTCAAACACGCTTAAACAACTTTCAAGGTGCTTCGAAGCAGTTTCCTCGTATTTTCAAACACGCTAAAACAACTTTCAAGGGGCTTCGAAGCAGTTTCCTCGTATTTTTAAACACGCTAAAACAACTTTCAAGGGGCTTCGAAGCAGTTTCCTCGTATTTTCAAACAGGCTTAAACAACTTCAAAGGTGCTTCGAAGCAGTTTCCTCGTATTTTCAAACACGCTAATACAACTTTCAAGGGACTTCGAAGCAGTTTCCTCGTATTTTCAAACACGCTAAAACAACTTTCAAGGGGCTTCGAAGCAGTTTCCTCGTATTTCCAAACACGCTTAAACAACTTTCAAGGTGCTTCGAAGCAGTTTCCTCGTATTTTCAAACACGCTATAACAACTTTCAAGGGGCTTCGAAGCAGTTTCCTCGTATTTCCAAAACGCTTAAACAACTTTCAAGGTGCTTTGAAGCTGTTTTCTCGTTTTTTCAAACACGCTAAAACAACTTTCAAGGTGCTTCGAAGCAGTTTCCTCTTATTTTCAAACACGCTAAAACAACTTTTAAGGTGCTTCGAAGCAGTTTCCTCGTATTTTCAAACACGCTTAAACAACTTTCAAGGTGCTTCGAAGCAGTTTCCTCGTATTTTCAAACACGCTAAAACAACTTTCAAGGGGCTTCGAAGCAGTTTCCTCGTATTTTCAAACACGCTTATACAACTTTCAAGGGACTTCGAAGCAGTTTCCTCGTATTTCCAAACACGCTTTAACAATTTTCAAGGTGCATCGAAGCAGTTTCTCCGTATTTTCAAACACGCTAAAACAACTTTCAAGGTGCTTCGAAGCAGTTTTCTCGTATTTTCAAACAGGCTTAAACAACTTTCAAGGTGCTTCGAAGCAGTTTCCTCTTATTTTCAAACACGCTAAAACAACTTTCAAGGGGCTTCGAAGCAGTTTCCTCGTATTTCCAAACACGCTTAAACAACTTTCAAGGTGCTTCGAAGCAGTTTCCTCTTATTTTCAAACACGCTAAAACAACTTTCAAGGGGCTTCGAAGCAGTTTCCTCGTATTTCCAAACACGCTTAAACAACTTTCAAGGTGCTTCGAAGCAGTTTCCTCGTATTTTCAAACACGCTAAAACAACTTTCAAGGGGCTTCGAAGCAGTTTCCTCGTATTTCCAAACACGCTTAAACAACTTTCAAGGTGCTTCGAAGCAGTTTTCTCGTATTTTCAAACACGCTAAAACAACTTTCAAGGTGCTTCGAAGCAGTTTCCTCGTATTTCCAAACACGCTTAAACAACTTTCAAGGTGCTTCGAAGCAGTTTCCTCTTATTTTCAAACACGCTAAAACAACTTTCAAGGTGCTTCGAACCAGTTTCCTCTTATTTTCAAACACGCTAAAACAACTTTCAAGGGGCTTCGAAGCAGTTTCCTCGTATTTCCAAAACGCTTAAACAACTTTCAAGGTGCTTTGAAGCTGTTTTCTCGTATTTTCAAACACGCTTAAACATCTTTCAAGGTGCTTCGAAGCAGTTTCCTCTTATTTTCAAACACGCTAAAACAATTTTTAAGGTGCTTCGAAGCAGTTTCCTCGTATTTTCAAACACGCTTAAACAACTTTCAAGGTGCTTCGAAGCAGTTTCCTCGTATTTTCAAACACGCTAAAACAACTTTCAAGGGGCTTCGAAGCAGTTTCCTTGTATTTCCAAACACGCTTAAACAACTTTCAAGGTGCTTCGAAGCAGTTTCCTCTAATTTTCAAACACGCTAAAACAATTTTTAAGGTGCTTCGAAGCAGTTTCCTCGTATTTTCAAACACGCTAAAACAACTTTCAAGGTGCTTCGAAGCAGTTTCCTCTTATTTTCAAACACGCTAAAACAACTTTCAAGGGGCTTCGAAGCAGTTTCCTCGTATTTCCAAAACGCTTAAACAACTTTCAAGGTGCTTTGAAGCTGTTTTCTCGTATTTTCAAACACGCTTAAACATCTTTCAAGGTGCTTCGAAGCAGTTTCCTCTTATTTTCAAACACGCTAAAACAATTTTTAAGGTGCTTCGAAGCAGTTTCCTCGTATTTTCAAACACGCTTAAACAACTTTCAAGGTGCTTCGAAGCAGTTTCCTCGTATTTTCAAACACGCTAAAACAACTTTCAAGGGGCTTCGAAGCAGTTTCCTTGTATTTCCAAACACGCTTAAACAACTTTCAAGGTGCTTCGAAGCAGTTTCCTCTAATTTTCAAACACGCTAAAACAATTTTTAAGGTGCTTCGAAGCAGTTTCCTCTTATTTTCAAACACGCTAAAACAATTTTTAAGGTGCTTCGAAGCAGTTTCCTCGTATTTTCAAATACGCTTAAACAACTTTCAAGGTGCTTCGAAGCAGTTTCCTCGTATTTTCAAACACGCTAAAACAACTTTCAAGGGGCTTCGAAGCAGTTTCCTCGTATTTCCAAACACGCTTAAACAACTTTCAATGTGCTTCGAAGCAGTTTCCTCGTATTTCCAAACACGCTAAAACATCTTCTAAGGTGCTTCGAAGCAGTGTCCTCGTATTTCCAAACACGCTAAAACAACATCAAAGGTGCTTTGAAGCTGTTTTCTCGTTTTTTCAAACACGCTAAAACAACTTTCAAGGTGCTTCGAAGCAGTTTCCTCTTATTTTCAAACACGCTAAAACAATTTTTAAGGTGCTTCGAAGCAGTTTCCTCGTATTTTCAAACACGCTTAAACAACTTTCAAGGTGCTTCGAAGCAGTTTCCTCGTATTTTCAAACACGCTAAAACAACTTTCAAGGGGCTTCGAAGCAGTTTCCTCGTATTTTTAAACACGCTAAAACAACTTTCAAGGGGCTTCGAAGCAGTTTCCTCGTATTTTCAAACAGGCTTAAACAACTTCAAAGGTGCTTCGAAGCAGTTTCCTCGTATTTTCAAACACGCTAATACAACTTTCAAGGGACTTCGAAGCAGTTTAATCGTATTTTCAAACACGCTAAAACAACTTTCAAGGGGCTTCGAAGCAGTTTCCTCGTATTTCCAAACACGCTTAAACAACTTTCAAGGTGCTTCGAAGCAGTTTCCTCGTATTTTCAAACACGCTATAACAACTTTCAAGGGGCTTCGAAGCAGTTTCCTCGTATTTCCAAAACGCTTAAACAACTTTCAAGGTGCTTTGAAGCTGTTTTCTCGTTTTTTCAAACACGCTAAAACAACTTTCAAGGTGCTTCGAAGCAGTTTCCTCTTATTTTCAAACACGCTAAAACAACTTTTAAGGTGCTTCGAAGCAGTTTCCTCGTATTTTCAAACACGCTTAAACAACTTTCAAGGTGCTTCGAAGCAGTTTCCTCGTATTTTCAAACACGCTAAAACAACTTTCAAGGGGCTTCGAAGCAGTTTCCTCGTATTTTCAAACACGCTTATACAACTTTCAAGGGACTTCGAAGCAGTTTCCTCGTATTTCCAAACACGCTTTAACAATTTTCAAGGTGCATCGAAGCAGTTTCTCCGTATTTTCAAACACGCTAAAACAACTTTCAAGGTGCTTCGAAGCAGTTTTCTCGTATTTTCAAACAGGCTAAAACAACTTTCAAGGTGCTTCGAAGCAGTTTCCTCTTATTTTCAAACACGCTAAAACAACTTTCAAGGGGCTTCGAAGCAGTTTCCTCGTATTTCCAAACACGCTTAAACAACTTTCAAGGTGCTTCGAAGCAGTTTCCTCTTATTTTCAAACACGCTAAAACAACTTTCAAGGGGCTTCGAAGCAGTTTCCTCGTATTTCCAAACACGCTTAAACAACTTTCAAGGTGCTTCGAAGCAGTTTCCTCGTATTTTCAAACACGCTTAAACAACTTTCAAGGTGCTTCGAAGCAGTTTCCTCTTATTTTCAAACACGCTAAAACAACTTTCAAGGTGCTTCGAACCAGTTTCCTCTTATTTTCAAACACGCTAAAACAACTTTCAAGGGGCTTCGAAGCAGTTTCCTCGTATTTCCAAAACGCTTAAACAACTTTCAAGGTGCTTTGAAGCTGTTTTCTCGTATTTTCAAACACGCTTAAACATCTTTCAAGGTGCTTCGAAGCAGTTTCCTCTTATTTTCAAACACGCTAAAACAATTTTTAAGGTGCTTCGAAGCAGTTTCCTCGTATTTTCAAACACGCTTAAACAACTTTCAAGGTGCTTCGAAGCAGTTTCCTCGTATTTTCAAACACGCTAAAACAACTTTCAAGGGGCTTCGAAGCAGTTTCCTTGTATTTCCAAACACGCTTAAACAACTTTCAAGGTGCTTCGAAGCAGTTTCCTCTAATTTTCAAACACGCTAAAACAATTTTTAAGGTGCTTCGAAGCAGTTTCCTCGTATTTTCAAACACGCTAAAACAACTTTCAAGGTGCTTCGAAGCAGTTTCCTCTTATTTTCAAACACGCTAAAACAACTTTCAAGGGGCTTCGAAGCAGTTTCCTCGTATTTCCAAACAAGCTTAAACAACTTTCAAGGTGCTTCGAAGCAGTTTTCTCGTATTTTCAAACACGCTAAAACAACTTTCAAGGTGCTTCGAAGCAGTTTCCTCGTTTTTCCAAACACGCTTAAACAACTTTCAAGGTGCTTTGAAGCTGTTTTCTCGTATTTTCAAACACGCTTAAACAACTTTCAAGGTGCTTCGAAGCAGTTTCCTCTTATTTTCAAACACGCTAAAACAATTTTTAAGGTGCTTCGAAGCAGTTTCCTCGTATTTTCAAACACGCTTAAACAACTTTCAAGGTGCTTCGAAGCAGTTTCCTCGTATTTTCAAACACGCTAAAACAACTTTCAAGGGGCTTCGAAGCAGTTTCCTTGTATTTCCAAACACGCTTAAACAACTTTCAAGGTGCTTCGAAGCAGTTTCCTCTTATTTTCAAACACGCTAAAACAATTTTTAAGGTGCTTCGTTATCTTAAATATTAAAAACTCTCCGGTTAATCAAAAACCGATCAACCAGATATGGGACTACAACAACACTAACTGGAACATTTTTAAAACAAGTCTAAATAATGCTATAAACACATCGGATTTGGACCTCAGCCAAATAAATCATCCATCTCAAATTAACGAAATGGTATCCAAATTAACATCAGCAATAATAGAAGCTCAGGACAGAGCTGTTCCCCGAATAACTCCAGGGAAATATAACATCATAATTACAGAGGAAATAACATCGTTGATAAAAGTGCGGAACGTCTATAGGAAGAAATGGCAAAGGAACAGGCGCAACCCAGAATTCAAGTACATCTATGATTGGCTTAAAGTAGTTATTGATGAAAAGCTAAACATCCTACGTAATACGGCTTGGTCTAAAAATCTAACAAGCATGAACGATTCTCAAAATAATGGCACCAATAAAATGTGGAAATTTGTTAAAATACTAAAGAATCAACCTACAACAATGCAAGCCTTGAAAGAGAATGGGAAATTACTACTCTCCCCACAAGAAAAATGCGAAGCTATTAAAACCCATTTTCAAAATGCTCATAAAATTACATATCATGCGCCAAGCCAAATGGATTACAATGTAAATGCAACACTTAGCAGTTATTTTCAAGCAAACTCAAATCCAAATATTCTACCATCCGAGCTTATTAAACCTTCAGATATACACAAAGTAATTAAAAAGATAAAGATGAAAAAATCAACCGGGTTCGATAACGTGAGTAATAAAATAATCAAAAGCCTAACCAACAAAGCCATAGTCTACTTAAACTTAATTTTCAATAGTGCGCTTAAAATAGGATATTTCCCAGAGAAATGGAAATTTGCTAAAGTTGTTCCGATTCCCAAACACGGGAAAGATCTTAGTCAGGCCTCAAACTACAGGCCTATAAGCCTATTAAGCTCTCTGGGAAAAATCTTCGAAAAGATTATAACCTTCAAACTTAGGCAACATGCGGAGAGACACAATATTATACCAGAAGTCCAATTTGGATTCCAGCCCGGAATGTCCACTACCCACCAGTTAAACAGACTAAAAAATTTTATTAAAACAAACTCAATAACAAAAAAATCTACAGGACTCGTTACGCTAGATTCCGAAAAGGCGTTTGACACGGTCTGGCATGATGGTCTAGTTTACAAACTTATTAAGTGGAAATTCCCAAACTTCCTAATTCACATTGTGCAAAGCTTCATCAAAGATAGACAGAATGTTGTATTTATAAATGGTTGTAAATCTCACACCTACGTTCCTTGCGCAGGTGTCCCGCAAGGGAGCGTTATATCTCCATTATTATTTAATTTATATACGTCAGATATACCTAAAATGCAAGGTTGCAAACAATACATTTACGCCGATGACGTTGCGATTGCAGCGTCTGGAAAGAGAGCAAATACTATCATCAAAAGACTCAATACTGCCTTGAAATCCTTTGCAAATTATTGTGACAAATGGAAGCTCAAAGTAAATGGTAGCAAATCGGTAGCAATATTTTTCACAAGGTTCACAAGTCAACATAAAATTCCAAATAACGAACTTAAATTCGGGGACTCTAACATTCCTTGGAAAAATGAAGTTAAATATCTCGGACTAACGTTCGACAAAAGATTAACATTCAAAAACCACATCGAAAAAACTAGTATAAGGTGTGAAAAAGTCTTTAGAAGTTTGTACAGTTTCATTAATAGGAAATCAAAATTAAATCTAAAAAATAAAACACTGCTGTACACTGCATGTGTCCGGCCTATTATAGCATATGCAGCGCCAATATTAAACTCAATTTCAAGAACTCACAAAATGAAACTACAAAGAATTCAAAATAAATTTCTAAAGACTATTCTGAACGTCCCACCCTGGTACAGAACTGCTACACTACATAGAGTATGTAATTTAGATACTATTGAAGAATTCATGTCAAAGTTAAGCAATAGCTATTCCTCTAGATGTTTATATAACACAAACGATCTTATTAATGAATTTGCGCCGATATGATCGATTGCCTACAGCTCGGAAACACTCTTCCTTTTGTGTAGCCTCTTGTAGAGTAAGGTTAGGTTAGGTTAGATGTATAATAGATTAGATTGTAAGGTAACAAAATGATTTTTTTTTTTTTTTTTTGTCTGTTATGGGTTTTATCTAAATTTCCCACGACACTCCAGTATTCAATCTTACTTCAAGTAAATATTAACCAATAGCCAGTCTACCAATTCGATTAGCAGCAATGAGGAAAGGTGTAACCGAACCCATTAAACAAGCAAATATTATTGTAAACTTCCTTTGTAAAACTATAGAATTTATGATAAAATAAAACTACTACTACTACTACTACTACTTAAGGTGCTTCGAAGCAGTTTCCTCGTATTTCCAAACACGCTTAAGCAACTTTCAAGGTGCTTCGAAGCAGTTTCCTCGTATTTTCAAACACGCTAAAACAACTTTCAAGGGGCTTCGAAGCAGTTTCCTTGTATTTCCAAACACGCTTAAACAACTTTCAAGGTGCTTCGAAGCAGTTTTCTCGTATTTTCAAACACGCTAAAACAACTTTCAAGGTGCTTCGAAGCAGTTTCCTCTTATTTTCAAACACGCTATAACAACTTTCAAGGGGCTTCGAAGCAGTTTCCTCGTATTTTTAAACACGCTCAAACAACTTTCAAGGTGCTTCGAAGCAGTTTCCTCGTATTTTCAAACACGCTAAAACAACTTTCAAGGGGCTTCGAAGCAGTTTCCTCGTATTTCCAAACACGCTTAAACAACTTTCAAGGTGCTTCGAAGCAGTTTCCTCGTATTTCCAAACACGCTTAAACAATTTTCAAGGGGCTTCGAAGCAGTTTCCTCGTATTTTCAAACACGCAAAAGCAACTTTCAAGGTGCTTCGAAGCAGTTTCCTCGTATTTCCAAACACGCTTAAACAACTTTCAAGGTGCTTCGAAGCAGTTTTCTCGTATTTTCAAACACGCTAAAACAACTTTCAAGGTGCTTCGAAGCAGTTTCCTCGTATTTCCAAACACGCTTAAACAACTTTCAAGGTGCTTCGAAGCAGTTTCCTCGTATTTTCAAACACGCTAAAACAACTTTCAAGGGGCTTCGAAGCAGTTTCCTCGTATTTCCAAACACGCTTAAACAACTTTCAAGGTGCTTCGAAGCAGTTTCCTCGTATTTTCAAACACGTTAAAACAACTTTCAAGGGGCTTCGAAGCAGTTTCCTCGTATTTCCAAACACGCTTAAACAACTTTCAAGGTGCTTCGAAGCAGTTTCCTCGTATTTTCAAACACGTTAAAACAACTTTCAAGGGGCTTCGAAGCAGTTTCCTCGTATTTCCAAACACGCTTAAACAACTTTCAAGGTGCTTCGAAGCAGTTTTCTCGTATTTTCAAACACGCTAAAACAACTTTCAAGGTGCTTCGAAGCAGTTTCCTCGTATTTCCAAACACGCTTAAACAACTTTCAAGGTGCTTCGAAGCAGTTTTCTCGTATTTTCAAACACGCTAAAACAACTTTCAAGGTGCTTCAAAGCAGTTTCCTCTTATTTTCAAACACGCTAAAACAACTTTCAAGGGGCTTCGAAGCAGTTTCCTCGTATTTCCAAACACGCTTAAACAACTTTCAAGGTGCTTCGAAGCAGTTTCCTCGTATTTTCAAACACGCTAAAACAACTTTCAAGGGGCTTCGAAGCAGTTTCCTTGTATTTCCAAACACGCTTAAACAACTTTCAAGGTGCTTCGAAGCAGTTTCCTCGTATTTCCAAACACGCTAAAACAACTTCTAAGGTTCTTCGAAGCAGTTTCCTCGTATTTCCAAACACGCCTAAACAACTTCTGAGGTGCTTCGAAGCAGTTTCCTCGTATTTCCAAACACGCTAAAACAACTTCTAAGGTTCTTCGAAGCAGTTTCCTCGTATTTCCAAACACGCCTAAACAACTTCTGAGGTGCTTCGAAGCAGTTTCCTCGTATTTCCAAACACGCTTAAACAACTTCGAAGGTGCTGCGAAGCAGTTTTCTCGTATTTCCAAACACGCTAAAACATCTTTTAAGGTGCTTCGAAGCAGTTTCCTCGTATTTTCAAACACGCTAAAACAACTTTCAACGGGCTTCGAAGCAGTTTTCTCGTATTTTCAAACACGCTAAAACAACTTTCAACGGGCTTCGAAGCAGTTTCCTCGTATTTTCAAACACGCTTAATTAACTTTCAAGGGGCTTCGAAGCAGTTTCCTCGTATTTCCAAACACGCTTAAACAACTTTCAAGGTGCTTCGAAGCAGTTTTCTCGTATTTTCAAACACGCTAAAACAACTTTCAAGGTGCTTCGAAGCAGTTTCCTCGTATTTCCAAACACGCTTAAACAACTTTCAAGGGGCTTCGAAGCAGTTTCCTCGTATTTTCAAACACGCTAAAACAACTTTCAACGGGCTTCTAAGCAGTTTCCTCGTATTTTCAAACACGCTAAAACAACTTTCAACGGGCTTCGAAGCAGTTTACTCGTATTTTCAAACACGCTTAATTAACTTTCAAGGGGCTTCGAAGCAGTTTCCTCGTATTTCCAAACACGCTTAAACAACTTTCAAGGTGCTTCGAAGCAGTTTTCTCGTATTTTCAAACACGCTAAAACAACTTTCAAGGTGCTTCGAAGCAGTTTCCTCGTATTTCCAAACACGCTTAAACAATTTTCAAGGTGCTTCGAAGCAGTTTTCTCGTATTTTCAAACACGCTAAAACAACTTTCAAGGTGCTTCGAAGCAGTTTCCTCGTATTTTCAAACACGCTAAAACAACTTTCAAGGGGCTTCGAAGCAGTTTCCTTGTATTTCCAAACACGCTTAAACAACTTTCAAGGGGCTTCGAAGCAGTTTCCTCGTATTTCCAAACACGCTAAAACAACTTCTAAGGTTCTTCGAAGCAGTTTCCTCGTATTTCCAAACACGCCTAAACAACTTCTGAGGTGCTTCGAAGCAGTTTCCTCGTATTTCCAAACACGCTAAAACAACTTCTAAGGTTCTTCGAAGCAGTTTCCTCGTATTTCCAAACACGCCTAAACAACTTCTGAGGTGCTTCGAAGCAGTTTCCTCGTATTTCCAAACACGCTTAAACAACTTCGAAGGTGCTGCGAAGCAGTTTTCTCGTATTTCCAAACACGCTAAAACATCTTTTAAGGTGCTTCGAAGCAGTTTCCTCGTATTTTCAAACACGCTAAAACAACTTTCAACGGGCTTCGAAGCAGTTTTCTCGTATTTTCAAACACGCTAAAACAACTTTCAACGGGCTTCGAAGCAGTTTCCTCGTATTTTCAAACACGCTTAATTAACTTTCAAGGGGCTTCGAAGCAGTTTCCTCGTATTTCCAAACACGCTTAAACAACTTTCAAGGTGCTTCGAAGCAGTTTTCTCGTATTTTCAAACACGCTAAAACAACTTTCAAGGTGCTTCGAAGCAGTTTCCTCGTATTTTCAAACACGCTTAAACAACTTTCAAGGGGCTTCGAAGCAGTTTCCTCGTATTTTCAAACACGCTAAAACAACTTTCAACGGGCTTCTAAGCAGTTTCCTCGTATTTTCAAACACGCTAAAACAACTTTCAACGGGCTTCGAAGCAGTTTACTCGTATTTTCAAACACGCTTAATTAACTTTCAAGGGGCTTCGAAGCAGTTTCCTCGTATTTCCAAACACGCTTAAACAACTTTCAAGGTGCTTCGAAGCAGTTTTCTCGTATTTTCAAACACGCTAAAACAACTTTCAAGGTGCTTCGAAGCAGTTTCCTCGTATTTCCAAACACGCTTAAACAACTTTCAAGGTGCTTCGAAGCAGTTTCCTCGTATTTTCAAACACGTTAAAACAACTTTCAAGGGGCTTCGAAGCAGTTTCCTCGTATTTCCAAACACGCTTAAACAACTTTCAAGGTGCTTCGAAGCAGTTTTCTCGTATTTTCAAACACGCTAAAACAACTTTCAAGGTGCTTCGAAGCAGTTTCCTCGTATTTCCAAACACGCTTAAACAACTTTCAAGGTGCTTCGAAGCAGTTTTCTCGTATTTTCAAACACGCTAAAACAACTTTCAAGGTGCTTCAAAGCAGTTTCCTCTTATTTTCAAACACGCTAAAACAACTTTCAAGGGGCTTCGAAGCAGTTTCCTCGTATTTCCAAACACGCTTAAACAACTTTCAAGGTGCTTCGAAGCAGTTTCCTCGTATTTTCAAACACGCTAAAACAACTTTCAAGGGGCTTCGAAGCAGTTTCCTTGTATTTCCAAACACGCTTAAACAACTTTCAAGGGGCTTCGAAGCAGTTTCCTTGTATTTCCAAACACGCTTAAACAACTTTCAAGGTGCTTCGAAGCAGTTTCCTCGTATTTCCAAACACGCTAAAACAACTTTCAAGGGGCTTCGAAGCAGTTTCCTTGTATTTCCAAACACGCTTAAACAACTTTCAAGGTGCTTCGAAGCAGTTTCCTCGTATTTCCAAACACGCTAAAACAACTTCTAAGGTTCTTCGAAGCAGTTTCCTCGTATTTCCAAACACGCCTAAACAACTTCTGAGGTGCTTCGAAGCAGTTTCCTCGTATTTCCAAACACGCTAAAACAACTTCTAAGGTTCTTCGAAGCAGTTTCCTCGTATTTCCAAACACGCCTAAACAACTTCTGAGGTGCTTCGAAGCAGTTTCCTCGTATTTCCAAACACGCTTAAACAACTTCGAAGGTGCTGCGAAGCAGTTTTCTCGTATTTCCAAACACGCTAAAACATCTTTTAAGGTGCTTCGAAGCAGTTTCCTCGTATTTTCAAACACGCTAAAACAACTTTCAACGGGCTTCGAAGCAGTTTTCTCGTATTTTCAAACACGCTAAAACAACTTTCAACGGGCTTCGAAGCAGTTTCCTCGTATTTTCAAACACGCTAAAACAACTTTCAACGGGCTTCGAAGCAGTTTCCTCGTATTTTCAAACACGCTTAATTAACTTTCAAGGGGCTTCGAAGCAGTTTCCTCGTATTTCCAAACACGCTTAAACAACTTTCAAGGTGCTTCGAAGCAGTTTTCTCGTATTTTCAAACACGCTAAAACAACTTTCAAGGTGCTTCGAAGCAGTTTCCTCGTATTTTCAAACACGCTTAAACAACTTTCAAGGGGCTTCGAAGCAGTTTCCTCGTATTTTCAAACACGCTAAAACAACTTTCAACGGGCTTCTAAGCAGTTTCCTCGTATTTTCAAACACGCTAAAACAACTTTCAACGGGCTTCGAAGCAGTTTACTCGTATTTTCAAACACGCTTAATTAACTTTCAAGGGGCTTCGAAGCAGTTTCCTCGTATTTCCAAACACGCTTAAACAACTTTCAAGGTGCTTCGAAGCAGTTTCCTCGTATTTTCAAACACGTTAAAACAACTTTCAAGGGGCTTCGAAGCAGTTTCCTCGTATTTCCAAACACGCTTAAACAACTTTCAAGGTGCTTCGAAGCAGTTTCCTCGTATTTTCAAACACGTTAAAACAACTTTCAAGGGGCTTCGAAGCAGTTTCCTCGTATTTCCAAACACGCTTAAACAACTTTCAAGGTGCTTCGAAGCAGTTTTCTCGTATTTTCAAACACGCTAAAACAACTTTCAAGGTGCTTCGAAGCAGTTTCCTCGTATTTCCAAACACGCTTAAACAACTTTCAAGGTGCTTCGAAGCAGTTTTCTCGTATTTTCAAACACGCTAAAACAACTTTCAAGGTGCTTCAAAGCAGTTTCCTCTTATTTTCAAACACGCTAAAACAACTTTCAAGGGGCTTCGAAGCAGTTTCCTCGTATTTCCAAACACGCTTAAACAACTTTCAAGGTGCTTCGAAGCAGTTTCCTCGTATTTCCAAACACGCTAAAACAACTTTCAAGGGGCTTCGAAGCAGTTTCCTTGTATTTCCAAACACGCTTAAACAACTTTCAAGGTGCTTCGAAGCAGTTTCCTCGTATTTCCAAACACGCTAAAACAACTTCTAAGGTTCTTCGAAGCAGTTTCCTCGTATTTCCAAACACGCCTAAACAACTTCTGAGGTGCTTCGAAGCAGTTTCCTCGTATTTCCAAACACGCTAAAACAACTTCTAAGGTTCTTCGAAGCAGTTTCCTCGTATTTCCAAACACGCCTAAACAACTTCTGAGGTGCTTCGAAGCAGTTTCCTCGTATTTCCAAACACGCTTAAACAACTTCGAAGGTGCTGCGAAGCAGTTTTCTCGTATTTCCAAACACGCTAAAACATCTTTTAAGGTGCTTCGAAGCAGTTTCCTCGTATTTTCAAACACGCTAAAACAACTTTCAACGGGCTTCGAAGCAGTTTTCTCGTATTTTCAAACACGCTAAAACAACTTTCAACGGGCTTCGAAGCAGTTTCCTCGTATTTTCAAACACGCTTAATTAACTTTCAAGGGGCTTCGAAGCAGTTTCCTCGTATTTCCAAACACGCTTAAACAACTTTCAAGGTGCTTCGAAGCAGTTTTCTCGTATTTTCAAACACGCTAAAACAACTTTCAAGGTGCTTCGAAGCAGTTTCCTCGTATTTCCAAACACGCTTAAACAACTTTCAAGGGGCTTCGAAGCAGTTTCCTCGTATTTTCAAACACGCTAAAACAACTTTCAACGGGCTTCTAAGCAGTTTCCTCGTATTTTCAAACACGCTAAAACAACTTTCAACGGGCTTCGAAGCAGTTTACTCGTATTTTCAAACACGCTTAATTAACTTTCAAGGGGCTTCGAAGCAGTTTCCTCGTATTTCCAAACACGCTTAAACAACTTTCAAGGTGCTTCGAAGCAGTTTTCTCGTATTTTCAAACACGCTAAAACAACTTTCAAGGTGCTTCGAAGCAGTTTCCTCGTATTTCCAAACACGCTTAAACAACTTTCAAGGTGCTTCGAAGCAGTTTCCTCGTATTTTCAAACACGCTAAAACAACTTTCAAGGTGCTTCGAAGCAGTTTCCTCGTATTTTCAAACACGCTAAAACAACTTTCAAGGGGCTTCGAAGCAGTTTCCTTGTATTTCCAAACACGCTTAAACAACTTTCAAGGTGCTTCGAAGCAGTTTCCTCGTATTTCCAAACACGCTAAAACAACTTCTAAGGTTCTTCGAAGCAGTTTCCTCGTATTTCCAAACACGCCTAAACAACTTCTGAGGTGCTTCGAAGCAGTTTCCTCGTATTTCCAAACACGCTAAAACAACTTCTAAGGTTCTTCGAAGCAGTTTCCTCGTATTTCCAAACACGCCTAAACAACTTCTGAGGTGCTTCGAAGCAGTTTCCTCGTATTTCCAAACACGCTTAAACAACTTCGAAGGTGCTGCGAAGCAGTTTTCTCGTATTTCCAAACACGCTAAAACATCTTTTAAGGTGCTTCGAAGCAGTTTCCTCGTATTTTCAAACACGCTAAAACAACTTTCAACGGGCTTCGAAGCAGTTTTCTCGTATTTTCAAACACGCTAAAACAACTTTCAACGGGCTTCGAAGCAGTTTCCTCGTATTTTCAAACACGCTTAATTAACTTTCAAGGGGCTTCGAAGCAGTTTCCTCGTATTTCCAAACACGCTTAAACAACTTTCAAGGTGCTTCGAAGCAGTTTTCTCGTATTTTCAAACACGCTAAAACAACTTTCAAGGTGCTTCGAAGCAGTTTCCTCGTATTTTCAAACACGCTTAAACAACTTTCAAGGGGCTTCGAAGCAGTTTCCTCGTATTTTCAAACACGCTAAAACAACTTTCAACGGGCTTCTAAGCAGTTTCCTCGTATTTTCAAACACGCTTAATTAACTTTCAAGGGGCTTCGAAGCAGTTTCCTCGTATTTCCAAACACGCTTAAACAACTTTCAAGGTGCTTCGAAGCAGTTTTCTCGTATTTTCAAACACGCTAAAACAACTTTCAAGGTGCTTCGAAGCAGTTTCCTCGTATTTCCAAACACGCTTAAACAACTTTCAAGGTGCTTCGAAGCAGTTTCCTCGTATTTTCAAACACGCTTAAACAACTTTCAAGGGGCTTCGAAGCAGTTTCCTCGAATTTTCAAACACGCTAAAACAACTTTCAAGGGGCTTCGAAGCAGTTTCCTCGTATTTTCAAACACGTTAAAACAACTTTCAAGGGGCTTCGAAGCAGTTTCCTCGTATTTCCAAACACGCTTAAACAACTTTCAAGGTGCTTCGAAGCAGTTTTCTCGTATTTTCAAACACGCTAAAACAACTTTCAAGGTGCTTCGAAGCAGTTTCCTCGTATTTCCAAACACGCTTAAACAACTTTCAAGGTGCTTCGAAGCAGTTTTCTCGTATTTTCAAACACGCTAAAACAACTTTCAAGGTGCTTCAAAGCAGTTTCCTCTTATTTTCAAACACGCTAAAACAACTTTCAAGGGGCTTCGAAGCAGTTTCCTCGTATTTCCAAACACGCTTAAACATCTTTCAAGGTGCTTCGAAGCAGTTTCCTCGTATTTTCAAACACGCTAAAACAACTTTCAAGGGGCTTCGAAGCAGTTTCCTTGTATTTCCAAACACGCTTAAACAACTTTCAAGGTGCTTCGAAGCAGTTTCCTCGTATTTCCAAACACGCTAAAACAACTTCTAAGGTTCTTCGAAGCAGTTTCCTCGTATTTCCAAACACGCCTAAACAACTTCTGAGGTGCTTCGAAGCAGTTTCCTCGTATTTCCAAACACGCTAAAACAACTTCTAAGGTTCTTCGAAGCAGTTTCCTCGTATTTCCAAACACGCCTAAACAACTTCTGAGGTGCTTCGAAGCAGTTTCCTCGTATTTCCAAACACGCTTAAACAACTTCGAAGGTGCTGCGAAGCAGTTTTCTCGTATTTCCAAACACGCTAAAACATCTTTTAAGGTGCTTCGAAGCAGTTTGCTCGTATTTCCAAACACGCTAAAACAACTTTCAACGGGCTTCGAAGCAGTTTCCTCGTATTTTCAAACACGCTAAAACAACTTTCAACGGGCTTCGAAGCAGTTTCCTCGTATTTTCAAACACGCAAAAGCAACTTTCAAGGTGCTTCGAAGCAGTTTCCTCGTATTTCCAAACACGCTAAAACAACTTCTAAGGTGCTTCGAAGCAGTTTTCTCGTATTTTCAAACACGCTAAAACAACTTTCAAGGTGCTTCGAAGCAGTTTCCTCGTATTTCCAAACACGCTTAAACAACTTTCAAGGTGCTTCGAAGCAGTTTCCTCGTATTTCCAAACACGCTTAAACAACTTTCAAGGTGCTTCGAAGCAGTTTCCTCGTATTTCCAAACACGCTTAAACAACTTTCAAGGTGCTTCGAAGCAGTTTCCTCGTATTTTCAAACACGCTTAAACAACTTTCAAGGTGCTTCGAAGCAGTTTCCTCGTATTTCCAAACACGCTTAAACAACTTTCAAGGTGCTTCGAAGCAGTTTCCTCGTATTTCCAAACACGCTTAAACAACTTTCAAGGTGCTTCGAAGCAGTTTCCTCGTATTTTCAAACACGCTAAAACAACTTTCAAGGGACTTCGAAGCAGTTTCCTTGTATTTCCAAACACGCCTAAACAACTTCTGAGGTGCTTCGAAGCAGTTTCCTCGTATTTCCAAACACGCTAAAACAACTTCTAAGGTTCTTCGAAGCAGTTTCCTCGTATTTCCAAACACGCCTAAAAAACTTCTGAGGTGCTTCGAAGCAGTTTCCTCGTATTTCCAAACACGCTTAAACAACTTCGAAGGTGCTGCGAAGCAGTTTCCTCGTATTTCCAAACACGCGTAAACAACTCCTAAGGAGCTTCGAAGCAGTTTCCTCGTATTTCCAAGCACGCTTAAACAACTTCTAAGGTGCTTCGAAGCAGTTTCCTCGTATTTCCAAACACGCTAAAACAACTTCTAAGGTTCTTCGAAGCAGTTTCCTCGTATTTCCAAACACGCCTAAACAACTTCTGAGGTGCTTCGAAGCAGTTTCCTCGTATTTCCAAACACGCTAAAACAACTTCTAAGGTTCTTCGAAGCAGTTTCCTCGTATTTCCAAACACGCCTAAACAACTTCTGAGGTGCTTCGAAGCAGTTTCCTCGTATTTCCAAACACGCTTAAACAACTTCGAAGGTGCTGCGAAGCAGTTTTCTCGTATTTCCAAACACGCTAAAACATCTTTTAAGGTGCTTCGAAGCAGTTTCCTCGTATTTTCAAACACGCTAAAACAACTTTCAACGGGCTTCGAAGCAGTTTCCTCGTATTTTCAAACACGCTAAAACAACTTTCAACGGGCTTCGAAGCAGTTTCCTCGTATTTTCAAACACGCAAAAGCAACTTTCAAGGTGCTTCGAAGCAGTTTCCTCGTATTTCCAAACACGCTAAAACAACTTCTAAGGTGCTTCGAAGCAGTTTTCTCGTATTTTCAAACACGCTAAAACAACTTTCAAGGTGCTTCGAAGCAGTTTCCTCGTATTTCCAAACACGCTTAAACAACTTTCAAGGTGCTTCGAAGCAGTTTCCTCGTATTTTCAAACACGCTTAAACAACTTTCAAGGTGCTTCGAAGCAGTTTCCTCGTATTTCCAAACACGCTTAAACAACTTTCAAGGTGCTTCGAAGCAGTTTCCTCGTATTTTCAAACACGCTAAAACAACTTTCAAGGGGCTTCGAAGCAGTTTCCTCGTATTTCCGAACACGCTTAAACAACTTTCAAGGTGCTTCGAAGCAGTTTCCTCGTATTTTCAAACACGTTAAAACAACTTTCAAGGGGCTTCGAAGCAGTTTCCTCGTATTTCCAAACACGCTTAAACAACTTTCGAGGTGCTTCGAAGCAGTTTTCTCGTATTTTCAAACACGCTAAAAGAACTTTCAAGGTGCTTCGAAGCAGTTTCCTCGTATTTCCAAACACGCTTAAACAACTTTCAAGGTGCTTCGAAGCAGTTTCCTCGTATTTTCAAACACGCTTAAACAACTTTCAAGGTGCTTCGAAGCAGTTTCCTCGTATTTCCAAACACGCTTAAACAACTTTCAAGGTGCTTCGAAGCAGTTTCCTCGTATTTCCAAACACGCTTAAACAACTTTCAAGGTGCTTCGAAGCAGTTTCCTCGTATTTTCAAACACGCCAAAACAACTTTCAAGGGACTTCGAAGCAGTTTCCTTGTATTTCCAAACACGCCTAAACAACTTCTGAGGTGCTTCGAAGCAGTTTCCTCGTATTTCCAAACACGCTAAAACAACTTCTAAGGTTCTTCGAAGCAGTTTCCTCGTATTTCCAAACACGCCTAAAAAACTTCTGAGGTGCTTCGAAGCAGTTTCCTCGTATTTCCAAACACGCTTAAACAACTTCGAAGGTGCTGCGAAGCAGTTTCCTCGTATTTCCAAACACGCGTAAACAACTCCTAAGGAGCTTCGAAGCAGTTTCCTCGTATTTCCAAGCACGCTTAAACAACTTCTAAGGTGCTTCGAAGCAGTTTCCTCGTATTTCCAAGCACGCTTAAACAACTTCTAAGGTGCTTCGAAGCAGTTTCCTCGTATTTCCAAACACGCTGAAACAACTTCTAAGGTGCTTCGAAGCAGTTTCCACGTATTTCCAAACGCGCTTAAACAACTTCTAAGGTTCTTCGAAGCAGTTTCCTCGTATTTCCAAACACGCCTAAACAACTTCTGAGGTGCTTCGAAGCAGTTTCCTCGTATTTCCAAGCACGCTTAAACAACTACTAAGGTGCTTCGAAGCAGTTTCCTCGTATTTTCAAACACGCTAAAACAACTTTCAAGGGACTTCGAAGCAGTGTCCTCGTATTTCCAAACACGCTAAAACAACTTCTAAGGTGCTTCGAAGCAGTTTCCTCGTATTTCCAAACACGCTAAAACAACTTCTAAGGTTCTTTGAAGCAGTTTCCTCGTATTTCCAAACACGCCTAAACAACTTCTGAGGTGCTTCGAAGCAGTTTCCTCGTATTTCCAAACACGCTAAAACAACTTCTAAGGTGCTTCGAAGCAGTTTCCTCGTATTTCCAAACACGCTGAAACAACTACTAAGGTGCTTCGAAGCAGTTTCCTCGTATTTCCAAACACGCGTAAACAACTTCTAAGGAGCTTCGAAGCAGTTTCCTCGTATTTCCAAGCACGCTTAAACAACTTCTAAGGTGCTTCGAAGCAGTTTCCTCGTATTTCCAAACACGCCTAAACAACTTCTGAGGTGCTTCGAAGCAGTTTCCTCGTATTTCCAAGCACGCTTAAACATTTTCTAAGGTGCTTCGAAGCAGTTTCCTCGTATTTCCAAACACGCTAAAACAACTTCTAAGGTTCTTCGAAGCAGTTTCCTCGTATTTCCAAACACGCTAAAACATCTTCTAAGGTGCTTCGAAGCAGTGTCCTCGTATTTCCAAACACGCTAAAACAACTTCTAAGGTGCTTCGAAGCAGTTTCCTCGTATTTCCAAGCACGCTTAAACATTTTCTAAGGTGCTTCGAAGCAGTTTCCTCGTATTTCCAAACACGCTAAAACAACTTCTAAGGTTCTTCGAAGCAGTTTCCTCGTATTTCCAAACACGCGTAAACAACTTCTAAGGAGCTTCGAAGCAGTTTCCTCGTATTTCCAAGCACGCTTAAACAACTTCTGAGGTGCTTCGAAGCAGTTTCCTCGTATTTCCAAACACGCTAAAACAACTTCTAAGGTGCTTCGAAGCAGTTTCCTCGTATTTCCAAACACGCTGAAACAACTACTAAGGTGCTTCGAAGCAGTTTCCTCGTATTTCCAAACACGCGTAAACAACTTCTAAGGAGCTTCGAAGCAGTTTCCTCGTATTTCCAAGCACGCTTAAACAACTTCTTAGGTGCTTCGAAGCAGTTTCCTCGTATTTCCAAACACGCCTAAACAACTTCTGAGGTGCTTCGAAGCAGTTTCCTCGTATTTCCAAGCACGCTTAAACAACTTGTAAGGTGCTTCGAAGCAGTTTCCTCGTATTTCCAAACACGCCTAAACAACTACTAAGGTGCTTCGAAGCAGTTTCCTCGTATTTCCAAACACGCTAAAACATCTTCTAAGGTGCTTCGAAGCAGTGTCCTCGTATTTCCAAACACGCTAAAACAACTTCTAAGGTGCTTCGAAGCAGTTTCCTCGTATTTCCAAGCACGCTTAAACATTTTCTAAGGTGCTTCGAAGCAGTTTCCTCGTATTTCCAAACACGCTAAAACAACTTCTAAGGTTCTTCGAAGCAGTTTCCTCGTATTTCCAAACACGCGTAAACAACTTCTAAGGAGCTTCGAAGCAGTTTCCTCGTATTTCCAAGCACGCTTAAACAACTTCTAAGGTGCTTCGAAGCAGTTTCCTCGTATTTCCAAGCACGCTTAAACAACTTCTAAGGTGCTTCGAAGCAGTTTCCTCGTATTTCCAAACACGCTGAAACAACTTCTAAGGTGCTTCGAAGCAGTTTCCTCGTATTTCCAAACACGCTTAAACAACTTCTAAGGTTCTTCGAAGCAGTTTCCTCGTATTTCCAAACACGCCTAAACAACTTCTGAGGTGCTTCGAAGCAGTTTCCTCATATTTCCAAACACGCTAAAACAACTTCTAAGGTGCTTCGAAGCAGTTTCCTCGTATTTCCAAACACGCTGAAACAACTACTAAGGTGCTTCGAAGCAGTTTCCTCGTATTTCCAAACACGCTGAAACAACTTCTAAGGTGCTTCGAAGCAGTGTCCTCGTATTTCCAAACACGCTTAAACAACTTCTAAGGTTCTTCGAAGCAGTTTCCTCGTATTTCCAAACACGCCTAAACAACTTCTGAGGTGCTTCGAAGCAGTTTCCTCGTATTTCCAAGCACGCTTAAACAACTACTAAGGTGCTTCGAAGCAGTTTCCTCGTATTTCCAAACACGCTAAAACAACTTCTAAGGTTCTTCGAAGCAGTTTCCTCGTATTTCCAAACACGCTTAAACAACTTCTAAGGTTCTTCGAAGCAGTTTCCTCGTATTTCCAAACACGCCTAAACAACTTCTGAGGTGCTTCGAAGCAGTTTCCTCGTATTTCCAAACACGCTAAAACAACTTCTAAGGTGCTTCGAAGCAGTTTCCTCGTATTTCCAAACACGCTGAAACAACTACTAAGGTGCTTCGAAGCAGTTTCCTCGTATTTCCAAACACGCTGAAACAACTTCTAAGGTGCTTCGAAGCAGTTTCCTCGTATTTCCAAACACGCTTAAACATCTTCTAAGGTGCTTCGAAGCAGTGTCCTCGTATTTCCAAACACGCTGAAACAACTTCTAAGGTGCTTCGAAGCAGTGTCCTCGTATTTCCAAACACGCTTAAACATCTTCTAAGGTGCTTCGAAGCAGTGTCCTCGTATTTCCAAACACGCTAAAACAACTTCTAAGGTGCTTCGAAGCAGTTTCCTCGTATTTCCAAGCACGCTTAAACAACTACTAAGGTGCTTCGAAGCAGTTTCCTCGTATTTCCAAACACGCTAAAACAACTTCTAAGGTTCTTCGAAGCAGTTTCCTCGTATTTCCAAACACGCTTAAACAACTTCTAAGGTTCTTCGAAGCAGTTTCCTCGTATTTCCAAACACGCCTAAACATCTTCTGAGGTGCTTCGAAGCAGTTTCCTCGTATTTCCAAGCACGCTTAAACAACTACTAAGGTGCTTCGAAGCAGTTTCCTCGTATTTCCAAACACGCTAAAACAACTTCTAAGGTGCTTCGAAGCAGTTTCCTCGTATTTCCAAGCACGCTTAAACATTTTCTAAGGTGCTTCGAAGCAGTTTCCTCGTATTTCCAAACACGCTTAAACAACTTCGAAGGTGCTGCGAAGCAGTTTCCTCGTATTTCCAAACACGCGTAAACAACTTCTAAGGAGCTTCGAAGCAGTTTCCTCGTATTTCCAAGCACGCTTAAACAACTTCTAAGGTGCTTCGAAGCAGTTTCCTCGTATTTCCAAGCACGCTTAAACAACTTCTAAGGTGCTTCGAAGCAGTTTCCTCGTATTTCCAAACACGCTGAAACAACTTCTAAGGTGCTTCGAAGCAGTTTCCTCGTATTTCCAAACACGCTTAAACAACTTCTAAGGTTCTTCGAAGCAGTTTCCTCGTATTTCCAAACACGCCTAAACAACTTCTGAGGTGCTTCGAAGCAGTTTCCTCGTATTTCCAAGCACGCTTAAACAACTACTAAGGTGCTTCGAAGCAGTTTCCTCGTATTTCCAAACACGCTAAGACATCTTCTAAGGTGCTTCGAAGCAGTGTCCTCGTTTTTCCAAACACGCTAAAACAACTTCTAAGGTGCTTCGAAGCAGTTTCCTCGTATTTCCAAGCACGCTTAAACAACTTCTAAGGTGCTTCGAAGCAGTTTCCTCGTATTTCCAAACACGCTAAAACAACTTCTAAGGTTCTTCGAAGCAGTTTCCTCGTATTTCCAAACACGCCTAAACATCTTCTGAGGTGCTTCGAAGCAGTTTCCTCGTATTTCCAAACACGCTTAAACAACTTCTAAGGTGCTTCGAAGCAGTTTCCTCGTATTTCCAAACACGCTGAAACAACTACTAAGGTGCTTCGAAGCAGTTTCCTCGTATTTCCAAGCACGCTTAAACAACTTCTAAGGTGCTTCGAAGCAGTTTCCTCGTATTTCCAAGCACGCTTAAACAACTTCTAAGGTGCTTCGAAGCAGTTTCCTCGTATTTCCAAACACGCTAAAACAACTTCTAAGGTGCTTCGAAGGAGTTTCCTCGTATTTCCAAGCACGCTTAAACAACTTCTAATGTGCTTCGAAGCAGTTTCCTCGTATTTCCAAGCACGCTTAAACAACTTCTAAGGTGCTTCGAAGCAGTTTCCTCGTATTTCCAAACACGCTAAAACAACTACTAAGGTGCTTCGAAGCAGTTTCCTCGTATTTCCAAGCACGCTTAAACAACTTCTAAGGTGCTTCGAAGCAGTTTCCTCGTATTTCCAAGCACGCTTAAACAACTTCTAAAGTGCACTACAGACTACGCCAATATTGGCGCCAAGTACTTACCGCCAATGCGCTACTCGCTAGCGATTCTACACTAGCGACTACTAGTGATGGCTAGCGCAACCAAAAGTTGCTCGTTGAGAAAATGTTGTCGCCAACACTTGACAACTGGTTCACGAAACAATCAAAGCAAACTGTTTTCTATGCGTGTGCATCAGAAATGGATGTGTCTACGAAAATAGTGCAGTGCTTTGTGTTGTGAAACGCTGTTTGTAGTGTAATTGTGTGTTATTTTGTGTCCTGGAACAGATTAGGCACTAAAGTCGTTCAACTATGAACGAATGAAAATGAATCAAATCGACTGTTCCGAAATCACCAACGGTTTCTCAGCAATTTCAAATCCAATGATTGCTGAGTATTACCGAGGGCTTTCACACACGGGCAAGACCAAGGCAAGATTTTTTGGCACTTGCTAGTAGCTTGTCAAGTGTTGCCTTGGTCTTGTCTTGGCAGGCCTTGGCGACAGTCTGTAGGTACTTTAAGGTGCTTCGAAGCAGTTTCCTCGTATTTCCAAGCACGCTTAAACAACTTCTAAGGTGCTTCGAAGCAGTTTCCTCGTATTTCCAAACACGCTAAAACAACTTCTAAGGTGCTTCGAAGGAGTTTCCTCGTATTTCCAAGCACGCTTAAACAACTACTAAGGTGCTTCGAAGCAGTTTCCTCGTATTTCCAAACACGCTGAAACAACTACTAAGGTGCTTCGAAGCAGTTTCCTCGTATTTTCAAACACGCTTAAACATCTTCTAAGGTGCTTCGAAGCAGTTTCCTCGTATTTCCAAACACGCTGAAACAACTTCTAATGTGCTTCGAAGCAGTTTCCTCGTATTTCCAAGCACGCTTAAACAACTTCTAAGGTGCTTCGAAGCAGTTTCCTCGTATTTCCAAACACGCTAAAACAATTTCTAAGGTTCTTCGAAGCAGTTTCCTCGTATTTCCAAACACGCCTAAACAACTTCTGAGGTGCTTCGAAGCAGTTTCCTCGTATTTCCAAGCACGCTTAAACAACTTCTAAGGTGCTTCGAAGCAGTTTCCTCGTATTTCCAAACACGCTTAAACAACTTCTAAGGTTCTTCGAAGCAGTTTCCTCGTATTTCCAAACACGCCTAAACAACTTCTGAGGTGCTTCGAAGCAGTTTCCTCGTATTTCCAAGCACGCTTAAACAACTTCTAAGGTGCTTCGAAGCAGTTTCCTCGTATTTCCAAACACGCTAAAACAACTTCTAAGGTTCTTCGAAGCAGTTTCCTCGTATTTCCAAACACGCTTAAACAACTTCTGAGGTGCTTCGAAGCAGTTTCCTCGTATTTCCAAGCACGCTTAAACAACTTCTAAGGTGCTTCGAAGCAGTTTCCTCGTATTTCCAAGCACGCTTAAACAACTTCTAAGGTGCTTCGAAGCAGTTTCCTCGTATTTCCAAGCACGCTTAAACAACTTCTAAGGTGCTTCGAAGCAGTTTCCTCGTATTTCCAAACACGCTAAAACAACTTCTAAGGTTCTTCGAAGCAGTTTCCTCGTATTTCCAAACACGCCTAAACAACTTCTGAGGTGCTTCGAAGCAGTTTCCTCGTATTTCCAAGCACGCTTAAACAACTTCTAAGGTGCTTCGAAGCAGTTTCCTCGTATTTCCAAACACGCTAAAACAATTTCTAAGGTTCTTCGAAGCAGTTTCCTCGTATTTCCAAACACGCCTAAACAACTTCTGAGGTGCTTCGAAGCAGTTTCCTCGTATTTCCAAACACGCTGAAACAACTTCTAAGGTGCTTCGAAGCAGTTTCCTCGTATTTCCAAACACGCTAAAACAACTTCTGAGGTGCTTCGAAGCAGTTTCCTCGTATTTCCAAACACGCTGAAACAACTACTAAGGTGCTCCGAAGCAGTTTCCTCGTATTTCCAAGCACGCTTAAACAACTTCTAATGTGCTTCGAAGCAGTTTCCTCGTATTTCCAAGCACGCTTAAACAACTTCTAAGGTGCTTCGAAGCAGTTTCCTCGTATTTCCAAACACGCTAAAACAACTTCTAAGGTTCTTCGAAGCAGTTTCCTCGTATTTCCAAACACGCTGAAACAACTTCTAAGGTGCTTCGAAGCAGTTTCCTCGTATTTCCAAGCACGCTTAAACAACTTCTAAGGTGCTTCGAAGCAGTTTCCTCGTATTTCCAAACACGCTAAAACAACTTCTAAAGTTCTTCGAAGCAGTTTCCTCGTATTTCCAAGCACGCTAAAAAAACTTCTAAGGTGCTTCGAAGCAGTTTCCTCGTATTTCCAAACACGCTGAAACAACTTCTGAGGTGCTTCGAAGCAGTTTCCTCGTATTTCCAAACACGCTAAAAAAACTTCTAAGGTGCTTCGAAGCAGTTTCCTCGTATTTCCAAAGACGCTGAAACAACTACTAAGGTGCTTCGAAGCAGTTTCCTCGTATTTCCAAACACGCTTAAACAACTTCTAAGGTGCTTCGAAGCAGTGTCCTCGTGTTTCCAAACACGCTGAAACAACTACTAAGGTGCTTCGAAGCAGTTTCCTCGTATTTCCAAACACGCCTAAACAACTTCTGAGGTGCTTCGAAGCAGTTTCCTCGTATTTCCAAACACGCTGAAACAACTTCTAAGGTGCTTCGAAGCAGTTTCCTCGTATTTCCAAACACGCTGAAACAACTTCTAAGGTGCTTCGAAGCAGTTTCCTCGTATTTCCAAACACGCTAAAACAACTTCTGAGGTGCTTCGAAGCAGTTTCCACGTATTTCCAAACACGCTAAAACAACTTCTGAGGTGCTTCGAAGCAGTTTCCTCGTATTTCCAAACATGCTGAAACAACTTCTAAGGTGCTTCGAAGCAGTTTCCTCGTATTTCCAAACACGCTGAAACAACTTCTGAGGTGCTTCGAAGCAGTTTCCTCGTATTTCCAAACACGCTAAAAAAACTTCTAAGGTGCTTCGAAGCAGTTTCCTCGTATTTCCAAAGACGCTGAAACAACTACTAAGGTGCTTCGAAGCAGTTTCCTCGTATTTCCAAACACGCTTAAACAACTTCTAAGGTGCTTCGAAGCAGTGTCCTCGTGTTTCCAAACACGCTGAAACAACTACTAAGGTGCTTCGAAGCAGTTTCCTCGTATTTCCAAACACGCCTAAACAACTTCTGAGGTGCTTCGAAGCAGTTTCCTCGTATTTCCAAACACGCTAAAAAAACTTCTAAGGTGCTTCGAAGCAGTTTCCTCGTATTTCCAAACACGCTAAAACAACTTTTAAGGTGCTTCGAAGCAGTTTCCTCGTATTTCCAAACACGCTTAAACAACTTCTAAGGTGCTTCGAAGCAGTTTCCTCGTATTTCCAAGCACGCTTAAACAACTTCTAAGGTGCTTCGAAGCAGTTTCCTCGTATTTCCAAACACGCTGAAACAACTACTAAGGTGCTTCGAAGCAGTTTCCTCGTATTTCCAAACACGCCTAAACAACTTCTGAGGTGCTTCGAAGCAGTTTCCTCGTATTTCCAAACACGCTGAAACAACTTCTAAGGTGCTTCGAAGCAGTTTCCTCGTATTTCCAAACACGCTGAAACAACTTCTAAGGTGCTTCGAAGCAGTTTCCTCGTATTTCCAAACACGCTAAAACAACTTCTGAGGTGCTTCGAAGCAGTTTCCTCGTATTTCCAAACATGCTGAAACAACTTCTAAGGTGCTTCGAAGCAGTTTCCTCGTATTTCCAAACACGCTGAAACAACTTCTAAGGTGCTTCGAAGCAGTTTCCTCGTATTTCCAAACACGCTAAAACAACTTCTGAGGTGCTTCGAAGCAGTTTCCTCGTATTTCCAAACATGCTGAAACAACTTCTAAGGTGCTTCGAAGCAGTTTCCTCGTATTTCCAAACACGCTAAAACAACTTCTGAGGTGCTTCGAAGCAGTTTCCTCGTATTTCCAAACATGCTGAAACAACTTCTAAGGTGCTTCGAAGCAGTTTCCTCGTATTTCCAAACACGCTGAAACAACTTCTAAGGTGCTTCGAAGCAGTTTCCTCGTATTTCCAAACACGCTAAAACAACTTCTGAGGTGCTTCGAAGCAGTTTCCTCGTATTTCCAAACATGCTGAAACAACTTCTAAGGTGCTTCGAAGCAGTTTCCTCGTATTTCCAAACACGCTAAAACAACTTCTGAGGTGCTTCGAAGCAGTTTCCTCGTATTTCCAAGCACGCTGAAACAACTTCTAAGGTGCTTCGAAGCAGTTTCCTCGTATTTCCAAACACGCTAAAACAACTTCTGAGGTGCTTCGAAGCAGTTTCCTCGTATTTCCAAACATGCTGAAACAACTTCTAAGGTGCTTCGAAGCAGTTTCCTCGTATTTCCAAACACGCTAAAACAACTTCTGAGGTGCTTCGAAGCAGTTTCCTCGTATTTCCAAACATGCTGAAACAACTTCTAAGGTGCTTCGAAGCAGTTTCCTCGTATTTCCAAACACGCTAAAACAACTTCTGAGGTGCTTCGAAGCAGTTTCCTCGTATTTCCAAACATGCTGAAACAACTTCTAAGGTGCTTCGAAGCAGTTTCCTCGTATTTCCAAACACGCTGAAACAACTTCTAAGGTGCTTCGAAGCAGTTTCCTCGTATTTCCAAACACGCTAAAACAACTTCTGAGGTGCTTCGAAGCAGTTTCCTCGTATTTCCAAACATGCTGAAACAACTTCTAAGGTGCTTCGAAGCAGTTTCCTCGTATTTCTAAACACGCTAAAACAACTTCTGAGGTGCTTCGAAGCAGTTTCCTCGTATTTCCAAACACGCTGAAACAACTTCTAAGGTGCTTCGAAGCAGTTTCCTCGTATTTCCAAACACGCTGAAACAACTTCTAAGGTGCTTCGAAGCAGTTTCCTCGTATTTCCAAACACGCTAAAACAACTTCTGAGGTGCTTCGAAGCAGTTTCCTCGTATTTCCAAACATGCTGAAACAACTTCTAAGGTGCTTCGAAGCAGTTTCCTCGTATTTCCAAACACGCTAAAACAACTTCTGAGGTGCTTCGAAGCAGTTTCCTCGTATTTCCAAACATGCTGAAACAACTTCTAAGGTGCTTCGAAGCAGTTTCCTCGTATTTCCAAACACGCTAAAACAACTTCTGAGGTGCTTCGAAGCAGTTTCCTCGTATTTCCAAGCACGCTGAAACAACTTCTAAGGTGCTTCGAAGCAGTTTCCTCGTATTTCCAAACACGCTAAAACAACTTCTAAGGTTCTTCGAAGCAGTTTCCTCGTATTTCCAAACACGCTAAAACATCTTCTAAGGTGCTTCGAAGCAGTTTCCTCGTATTTCCAAACACGCTAAAACAACTTCTGAGGTGCTTCGAAGCAGTTTCCTCGTATTTCCAAACATGCTGAAACAACTTCTAAGGTGCTTCGAAGCAGTTTCCTCGTATTTCCAAGCACGCTGAAACAACTTCTAAGGTGCTTCGAAGCAGTTTCCTCGTATTTCCAAACACGCTAAAACAACTTCTGAGGTGCTTCGAAGCAGTTTCCTCGTATTTCCAAACATGCTGAAACAACTTCTAAGGTGCTTCGAAGCAGTTTCCTCGTATTTCCAAACACGCTGAAACAAATTTCAAGGTGCTTCGAAGCAGTTTCCTCGTATTTCCAAACACGCTTAAACAACTACTAAGGTGCTTCGAAGCAGTGTCCTCGTATTTTCAAACACGCTAAAACAACTTCTAAGGTGCTTCGAAGGAGTTTCCTCGAATTTCCAAACACGCCTAAACAACTTCTGAGGTGCTTCGAAGCAGTTTCCTCGTATTTCCAAACACGCTAAAACAACTTCTAAGGTGCTGCGAAGCAGTTTCCTCGTATTTCCAAACACGCTGAAACAACTTCTAAGGTGCTTCGAAGCAGTTTCCTCGTATTTCCAAACACGCTAAAAAAACTTCTAAGGTGCTTCGAAGCAGTTTCCTCGTATTTCCAAACACGCTGAAACAACTTCTAAGGTGCTTCGAAGCAGTTTCCTCGTATTTCCAAACACGCTTAAACAACTTCTAAGGTTCTTCGAAGCAGTTTCCTCGTATTTCCAAACACGCTAAAACATCTTCTAAGGTGCTTCGAAGCAGTTTCCACGTATTTCCAAACACGCTGAAACAACTACTAAGGTGCTTCGAAGCAGTGTCCTCGTATTTCCAAACACGCTAAAACAACTTCTAAGGTGCTTCGAAGGAGTTTCCTCGAATTTCCAAACACGCTTAAACAACTTCTAAGGTGCTTCGAAGCAGTTTCCTCGTGTTTCCAAACACGCTGAAACAACTACTAAGGTGCTTCGAAGCAGTTTCCTCGTATTTCCAAACACGCTAAAACAACTTCTAAGGTTCTTCGAAGCAGTTTCCTCGTATTTCCAAACACGCTGAAACAACTTCTAAGGTGCTTCGAAGCAGTTTCCTCGTATTTCCAAACACGCTTAAACAACTTCTAAGGTGCTTCGAAGCAGTTTCCTCGTATTTCCAAGCACGCTTAAACAACTTCTAAGGTGCTTCGAAGCAGTTTCCTCGTATTTCCAAACACGCTAAAACAACTTCTAAGGTTCTTCGAAGCAGTTTCCTCGTATTTCCAAGCACGCTAAAAAAACTTCTAAGGTGCTTCGAAGCAGTTTCCTCGTATTTCCAAACACGCTGAAACAACTTCTAAGGTGCTTCGAAGCAGTTTCCTCGTATTTCCAAGCACGCTGAAACAACTTCTAAGGTGCTTCGAAGCAGTTTCCTCGTATTTCCAAACACGCTAAAACAACTTCTGAGGTGCTTCGAAGCAGTTTCCTCGTATTTCCAAACACGCTGAAACAACTTCTAAGGTGCTTCGAAGCAGTTTCCTCGTATTTCCAAACACGCTAAAAAATCTTCTAAGGTGCTTCGAAGCAGTTTCCTCGTATTTCCAAAGACGCTGAAACAACTACTAAGGTGCTTCGAAGCAGTTTCCTCGTATTTCCAAACACGCTGAAACAACTTCTAAGGTGCTTCGAAGCAGTTTCCTCGTATTTCCAAACACGCTAAAACAACTTCTGAGGTGCTTCGAAGCAGTTTCCTCGTATTTCCAAACATGCTGAAACAACTTCTAAGGTGCTTCGAAGCAGTTTCCTCGTATTTCCAAACACGCTAAAACAACTTCTGAGGTGCTTCGAAGCAGTTTCCTCGTATTTCCAAACATGCTGAAACAACTTCTAAGGTGCTTCGAAGCAGTTTCCTCGTATTTCCAAACACGCTAAAACAACTTCTGAGGTGCTTCGAAGCAGTTTCCTCGTATTTCCAAACATGCTGAAACAACTTCTAAGGTGCTTCGAAGCAGTTTCCTCGTATTTCCAAACACGCTAAAACAACTTCTGAGGTGCTTCGAAGCAGTTTCCTCGTATTTCCAAACATGCTGAAACAACTTCTAAGGTGCTTCGAAGCAGTTTCCTCGTATTTCCAAACACGCTAAAACAACTTCTGAGGTGCTTCGAAGCAGTTTCCTCGTATTTCCAAGCACGCTGAAACAACTTCTAAGGTGCTTCGAAGCAGTTTCCTCGTATTTCCAAACACGCTAAAACAACTTCTGAGGTGCTTCGAAGCAGTTTCCTCGTATTTCCAAACATGCTGAAACAACTTCTAAGGTGCTTCGAAGCAGTTTCCTCGTATTTCCAAACACGCTAAAACAACTTCTGAGGTGCTTCGAAGCAGTTTCCTCGTATTTCCAAACATGCTGAAACAACTTCTAAGGTGCTTCGAAGCAGTTTCCTCGTATTTCCAAACACGCTGAAACAACTTCTAAGGTGCTTCGAAGCAGTTTCCTCGTATTTCCAAACACGCTAAAACAACTTCTGAGGTGCTTCGAAGCAGTTTCCTCGTATTTCCAAACATGCTGAAACAACTTCTAAGGTGCTTCGAAGCAGTTTCCTCGTATTTCCAAACACGCTAAAACAACTTCTGAGGTGCTTCGAAGCAGTTTCCTCGTATTTCCAAACATGCTGAAACAACTTCTAAGGTGCTTCGAAGCAGTTTCCTCGTATTTCCAAACACGCTAAAACAACTTCTGAGGTGCTTCGAAGCAGTTTCCTCGTATTTCCAAACATGCTGAAACAACTTCTAAGGTGCTTCGAAGCAGTTTCCTCGTATTTCCAAACACGCTGAAACAACTTCTAAGGTGCTTCGAAGCAGTTTCCTCGTATTTCCAAACACGCTAAAACAACTTCTGAGGTGCTTCGAAGCAGTTTCCTCGTATTTCCAAACATGCTGAAACAACTTCTAAGGTGCTTCGAAGCAGTTTCCTCGTATTTCCAAACACGCTAAAACAACTTCTGAGGTGCTTCGAAGCAGTTTCCTCGTATTTCCAAACATGCTGAAACAACTTCTAAGGTGCTTCGAAGCAGTTTCCTCGTATTTCCAAACACGCTAAAACAACTTCTGAGGTGCTTCGAAGCAGTTTCCTCGTATTTCCAAACATGCTGAAACAACTTCTAAGGTGCTTCGAAGCAGTTTCCTCGTATTTCTAAACACGCTGAAACAACTTCTAAGGTGGTTCGAAGCAGTTTCCTCGTATTTCCAAACACGCTAAAACAACTTCTGAGGTGCTTCGAAGCAGTTTCCTCGTATTTCCAAACATGCTGAAACAACTTCTAAGGTGCTTCGAAGCAGTTTCCTCGTATTTCCAAACACGCTAAAACAACTTCTGAGGTGCTTCGAAGCAGTTTCCTCGTATTTCCAAACACGCTAAAACAACTTCTGAGGTGCTTCGAAGCAGTTTCCTCGTATTTCCAAACATGCTGAAACAACTTCTAAGGTGCTTCGAAGCAGTTTCCTCGTATTTCCAAACACGCTAAAACAACTTCTGAGGTGCTTCGAAGCAGTTTCCTCGTATTTCCAAACATGCTGAAACAACTTCTAAGGTGCTTCGAAGCAGTTTCCTCGTATTTCCAAACACGCTGAAACAACTTCTAAGGTGCTTCGAAGCAGTTTCCTCGTATTTCCAAACACGCTTAAACAACTACTAAGGTGCTTCGAAGCAGTGTCCTCGTATTTCCAAACACGCTAAAACAACTTCTGAGGTGCTTCGAAGGAGTTTCCTCGAATTTCCAAACACGCCTAAACAACTTCTGAGGTGCTTCGAAGCAGTTTCCTCGTATTTCCAAACACGCTGAAACAACTTCTAAGGTGCTTCGAAGCAGTTTCCTCGTATTTCCAAACACGCTAAAACAACTTCTGAGGTGCTTCGAAGCAGTTTCCTCGTATTTCCAAACATGCTGAAACAACTTCTAAGGTGCTTCGAAGCAGTTTCCTCGTATTTCCAAACACGCTAAAACAACTTCTAAGGTTCTTCGAAGCAGTTTCCTCGTATTTCCAAGCACGCTGAAACAACTTCTAAGGTGCTTCGAAGCAGTTTCCTCGTATTTCCAAACACGCTAAAACAACTTCTGAGGTGCTTCGAAGCAGTTTCCTCGTATTTCCAAACATGCTGAAACAACTTCTAAGGTGCTTCGAAGCAGTTTCCTCGTATTTCCAAACACGCCTAAACAACTTCTGAGGTGCTTCGAAGCAGTTTCCTCGTATTTCCAAACACGCTGAAACAACTTCTAAGGTGCTTCGAAGCAGTTTCCTCGTATTTCCAAACACGCTAAAACAACTTCTGAGGTGCTTCGAAGCAGTTTCCTCGTATTTCCAAACATGCTGAAACAACTTCTAAGGTGCTTCGAAGCAGTTTCCTCGTATTTCCAAACATGCTGAAACAACTTCTAAGGTGCTTCGAAGCAGTTTCCTCGTATTTCCAAGCACGCTGAAACAACTTCTAAGGTGCTTCGAAGCAGTTTCCTCGTATTTCCAAACACGCTAAAACAACTTCTGAGGTGCTTCGAAGCAGTTTCCTCGTATTTCCAAACATGCTGAAACAACTTCTAAGGTGCTTCGAAGCAGTTTCCTCGTATTTCCAAACACGCTAAAACAACTTCTGAGGTGCTTCGAAGCAGTTTCCTCGTATTTCCAAACATGCTGAAACAACTTCTAAGGTGCTTCGAAGCAGTGTCCTCGTATTTCCAAACACGCTAAAACAACTTCTGAGGTGCTTCGAAGGAGTTTCCTCGAATTTCCAAACACGCCTAAACAACTTCTGAGGTGCTTCGAAGCAGTTTCCTCGTATTTCCAAACACGCTGAAACAACTTCTAAGGTGCTTCGAAGCAGTTTCCTCGTATTTCCAAACACGCTAAAACAACTTCTGAGGTGCTTCGAAGCAGTTTCCTCGTATTTCCAAACATGCTGAAACAACTTCTAAGGTGCTTCGAAGCAGTTTCCTCGTATTTCCAAACACGCTAAAACAACTTCTAAGGTTCTTCGAAGCAGTTTCCTCGTATTTCCAAGCACGCTGAAACAACTTCTAAGGTGCTTCGAAGCAGTTTCCTCGTATTTCCAAACACGCTAAAACAACTTCTGAGGTGCTTCGAAGCAGTTTCCTCGTATTTCCAAACACGCTTAAACAACTTCTAAGGTGCTTCGAAGCAGTTTCCTCGTATTTCCAAACACGCCTAAACAACTTCTGAGGTGCTTCGAAGCAGTTTCCTCGTATTTCCAAACACGCTGAAACAACTTCTAAGGTGCTTCGAAGCAGTTTCCTCGTATTTCCAAACACGCTAAAACAACTTCTGAGGTGCTTCGAAGCAGTTTCCTCGTATTTCCAAACATGCTGAAACAACTTCTAAGGTGCTTCGAAGCAGTTTCCTCGTATTTCCAAACATGCTGAAACAACTTCTAAGGTGCTTCGAAGCAGTTTCCTCGTATTTCCAAGCACGCTGAAACAACTTCTAAGGTGCTTCGAAGCAGTTTCCTCGTATTTCCAAACACGCTAAAACAACTTCTGAGGTGCTTCGAAGCAGTTTCCTCGTATTTCCAAACATGCTGAAACAACTTCTAAGGTGCTTCGAAGCAGTTTCCTCGTATTTCCAAACACGCTAAAACAACTTCTGAGGTGCTTCGAAGCAGTTTCCTCGTATTTCCAAACATGCTGAAACAACTACTAAGGTGCTTCGAAGCAGTGTCCTCGTATTTCCAAACACGCTAAAACAACTTCTGAGGTGCTTCGAAGGAGTTTCCTCGAATTTCCAAACACGCCTAAACAACTTCTGAGGTGCTTCGAAGCAGTTTCCTCGTATTTCCAAACACGCGTAAACAACTTCTAAGGAGCTTCGAAGCAGTTTCCTCGTATTTCCAAGCACGCTGAAACAACTTCTAAGGTGCTTCGAAGCAGTTTCCTCGTATTTCCAAACACGCTGAAACAACTTCTAAGGTGCTTCGAAGCAGTTTCCTCGTATTTCCAAACACGCTTAAACAACTTCTAAGGTGCTTCGAAGCAGTTTCCTCGTATTTCCAAACACGCTAAAACAACTTCTGAGGTGCTTCGAAGCAGTTTCCTCGTATTTCCAAACACGCTGAAACAACTTCTAAGGTGCTTCGAAGCAGTTTCCTCGTATTTCCAAACACGCTAAAACAACTTCTGAGGTGCTTCGAAGCAGTTTCCTCGTATTTCCAAACATGCTGAAACAACTTCTAAGGTGCTTCGAAGCAGTTTCCTCGTATTTCCAAACACGCTAAAACAACTTCTAAGGTTCTTCGAAGCAGTTTCCTCGTATTTCCAAGCACGCTGAAACAACTTCTAAGGTGCTTCGAAGCAGTTTCCTCGTATTTCCAAACACGCTAAAACAACTTCTGAGGTGCTTCGAAGCAGTTTCCTCGTATTTCCAAACATGCTGAAACAACTTCTGAGGTGCTTCGAAGGAGTTTCCTCGAATTTCCAAACACGCCTAAACAACTTCTGAGGTGCTTCGAAGCAGTTTCCTCGTATTTCCAAACACGCTGAAACAACTTCTAAGGTGCTTCGAAGCAGTTTCCTCGTATTTCCAAACACGCTAAAACAACTTCTGAGGTGCTTCGAAGCAGTTTCCTCGTATTTCCAAACATGCTGAAACAACTTCTAAGGTGCTTCGAAGCAGTTTCCTCGTATTTCCAAACATGCTGAAACAACTTCTAAGGTGCTTCGAAGCAGTTTCCTCGTATTTCCAAGCACGCTGAAACAACTTCTAAGGTGCTTCGAAGCAGTTTCCTCGTATTTCCAAACACGCTAAAACAACTTCTGAGGTGCTTCGAAGCAGTTTCCTCGTATTTCCAAACATGCTGAAACAACTTCTAAGGTGCTTCGAAGCAGTTTCCTCGTATTTCCAAACACGCTAAAACAACTTCTGAGGTGCTTCGAAGCAGTTTCCTCGTATTTCCAAACATGCTGAAACAACTTCTAAGGTGCTTCGAAGCAGTTTCCTCGTATTTCCAAACACGCTGAAACAACTTCTAAGGTGCTTCGAAGCAGTTTCCTCGTATTTCCAAACACGCTAAAACAACTTCTGAGGTGCTTCGAAGCAGTTTCCTCGTATTTCCAAACATGCTGAAACAACTTCTAAGGTGCTTCGAAGCAGTTTCCTCGTATTTCCAAACACGCTAAAACAACTTCTGAGGTGCTTCGAAGCAGTTTCCTCGTATTTCCAAACATGCTGAAACAACTTCTAAGGTGCTTCGAAGCAGTTTCCTCGTATTTCCAAACACGCTAAAACAACTTCTGAGGTGCTTCGAAGCAGTTTCCTCGTGATTCCAAGCACGCTGAAACAACTTCTAAGGTGCTTCGAAGCAGTTTCCTCGTATTTCCAAACACGCTAAAACAACTTCTGAGGTGCTTCGAAGCAGTTTCCTCGTATTTCCAAACACGCTGAAACAACTTCTAAGGTGCTTCGAAGCAGTTTCCTCGTATTTCCAAACACGCTAAAACAACTTCTGAGGTGCTTCGAAGCAGTTTCCTCGTATTTCCAAACATGCTGAAACAACTTCTAAGGTGCTTCGAAGCAGTTTCCTCGTATTTCCAAACACGCTAAAACAACTTCTGAGGTGCTTCGAAGCAGTTTCCTCGTATTTCCAAACATGCTGAAACAACTTCTAAGGTGCTTCGAAGCAGTTTCCTCGTATTTCCAAACACGCTAAAACAACTTCTGAGGTGCTTCGAAGCAGTTTCCTCGTATTTCCAAGCACGCTGAAACAACTTCTAAGGTGCTTCGAAGCAGTTTCCTCGTATTTCCAAACACGCTAAAACAACTTCTAAGGTTCTTCGAAGCAGTTTCCTCGTATTTCCAAACACGCTAAAACATCTTCTAAGGTGCTTCGAAGCAGTTTCCTCGTATTTCCAAACACGCTAAAACAACTTCTGAGGTGCTTCGAAGCAGTTTCCTCGTATTTCCAAACATGCTGAAACAACTTCTAAGGTGCTTCGAAGCAGTTTCCTCGTATTTCCAAACACGCTGAAACAACTTCTAAGGTGCTTCGAAGCAGTTTCCTCGTATTTCCAAACACGCTAAAACAACTTCTGAGGTGCTTCGAAGCAGTTTCCTCGTATTTCCAAACATGCTGAAACAACTTCTAAGGTGCTTCGAAGCAGTTTCCTCGTATTTCCAAACACGCTAAAACAACTTCTGAGGTGCTTCGAAGCAGTTTCCTCGTATTTCCAAACACGCTAAAACAACTTCTGAGGTGCTTCGAAGCAGTTTCCTCGTATTTCCAAACACGCTGAAACAACTTCTAAGGTGCTTCGAAGCAGTTTCCTCGTATTTCCAAACACGCTAAAACAACTTCTGAGGTGCTTCGAAGCAGTTTCCTCGTATTTCCAAACATGCTGAAACAACTTCTAAGGTGCTTCGAAGCAGTTTCCTCGTATTTCCAAACACGCTAAAACAACTTCTGAGGTGCTTCGAAGCAGTTTCCTCGTATTTCCAAACATGCTGAAACAACTTCTAAGGTGCTTCGAAGCAGTTTCCTCGTATTTCCAAACACGCTAAAACAACTTCTGAGGTGCTTCGAAGCAGTTTCCTCGTATTTCCAAACATGCTGAAACAACTTCTAAGGTGCTTCGAAGCAGTTTCCTCGTATTTCCAAACACGCTAAAACAACTTCTGAGGTGCTTCGAAGCAGTTTCCTCGTATTTCCAAGCACGCTGAAACAACTTCTAAGGTGCTTCGAAGCAGTTTCCTCGTATTTCCAAACACGCTAAAACAACTTCTGAGGTGCTTCGAAGCAGTTTCCTCGTATTTCCAAACATGCTGAAACAACTTCTAAGGTGCTTCGAAGCAGTTTCCTCGTATTTCCAAACACGCTAAAACAACTTCTGAGGTGCTTCGAAGCAGTTTCCTCGTATTTCCAAACATGCTGAAACAACTTCTAAGGTGCTTCGAAGCAGTTTCCTCGTATTTCCAAACACGCTGAAACAACTTCTAAGGTGCTTCGAAGCAGTTTCCTCGTATTTCCAAACACGCTAAAACAACTTCTGAGGTGCTTCGAAGCAGTTTCCTCGTATTTCCAAACATGCTGAAACAACTTCTAAGGTGCTTCGAAGCAGTTTCCTCGTATTTCCAAACACGCTAAAACAACTTCTGAGGTGCTTCGAAGCAGTTTCCTCGTATTTCCAAACATGCTGAAACAACTTCTAAGGTGCTTCGAAGCAGTTTCCTCGTATTTCCAAACACGCTAAAACAACTTCTGAGGTGCTTCGAAGCAGTTTCCTCGTATTTCCAAACATGCTGAAACAACTTCTAAGGTGCTTCGAAGCAGTTTCCTCGTATTTCTAAACACGCTGAAACAACTTCTAAGGTGGTTCGAAGCAGTTTCCTCGTATTTCCAAACACGCTAAAACAACTTCTGAGGTGCTTCGAAGCAGTTTCCTCGTATTTCCAAACATGCTGAAACAACTTCTAAGGTGCTTCGAAGCAGTTTCCTCGTATTTCCAAACACGCTAAAACAACTTCTGAGGTGCTTCGAAGCAGTTTCCTCGTATTTCCAAACACGCTAAAACAACTTCTGAGGTGCTTCGAAGCAGTTTCCTCGTATTTCCAAACATGCTGAAACAACTTCTAAGGTGCTTCGAAGCAGTTTCCTCGTATTTCCAAACACGCTAAAACAACTTCTGAGGTGCTTCGAAGCAGTTTCCTCGTATTTCCAAACATGCTGAAACAACTTCTAAGGTGCTTCGAAGCAGTTTCCTCGTATTTCCAAACACGCTAAAACAACTTCTAAGGTGCTTCGAAGCAGTTTCCTCGTATTTCCAAACACGCTAAAAAATCTTCTAAGGTGCTTCGAAGCAGTTTCCTCGTATTTCCAAAGACGCTGAAACAACTACTAAGGTGCTTCGAAGCAGTTTCCTCGTATTTCCAAACACGCTGAAACAACTTCTAAGGTGCTTCGAAGCAGTTTCCTCGTATTTCCAAACACGCTAAAACAACTTCTGAGGTGCTTCGAAGCAGTTTCCTCGTATTTCCAAACATGCTGAAACAACTTCTAAGGTGCTTCGAAGCAGTTTCCTCGTATTTCTAAACACGCTGAAACAACTTCTAAGGTGGTTCGAAGCAGTTTCCTCGTATTTCCAAACACGCTAAAACAACTTCTGAGGTGCTTCGAAGCAGTTTCCTCGTATTTCCAAACATGCTGAAACAACTTCTAAGGTGCTTCGAAGCAGTTTCCTCGTATTTCCAAACACGCTAAAACAACTTCTGAGGTGCTTCGAAGCAGTTTCCTCGTATTTCCAAACACGCTAAAACAACTTCTGAGGTGCTTCGAAGCAGTTTCCTCGTATTTCCAAACATGCTGAAACAACTTCTAAGGTGCTTCGAAGCAGTTTCCTCGTATTTCCAAACACGCTAAAACAACTTCTGAGGTGCTTCGAAGCAGTTTCCTCGTATTTCCAAACACGCTGAAACAACTTCTAAGGTGCTTCGAAGCAGTTTCCTCGTATTTCCAAACACGCTAAAACAACTTCTGAGGTGCTTCGAAGCAGTTTCCTCGTATTTCCAAACATGCTGAAACAACTTCTAAGGTGCTTCGAAGCAGTTTCCTCGTATTTCCAAACACGCTAAAACAACTTCTGAGGTGCTTCGAAGCAGTTTCCTCGTATTTCCAAACATGCTGAAACAACTTCTAAGGTGCTTCGAAGCAGTTTCCTCGTATTTCCAAACACGCTAAAACAACTTCTGAGGTGCTTCGAAGCAGTTTCCTCGTATTTCCAAGCACGCTGAAACAACTTCTAAGGTGCTTCGAAGCAGTTTCCTCGTATTTCCAAACACGCTAAAACAACTTCTAAGGTTCTTCGAAGCAGTTTCCTCGTATTTCCAAACACGCTAAAACATCTTCTAAGGTGCTTCGAAGCAGTTTCCTCGTATTTCCAAACACGCTAAAACAACTTCTGAGGTGCTTCGAAGCAGTTTCCTCGTATTTCCAAACATGCTGAAACAACTTCTAAGGTGCTTCGAAGCAGTTTCCTCGTATTTCCAAACACGCTGAAACAACTTCTAAGGTGCTTCGAAGCAGTTTCCTCGTATTTCCAAACACGCTAAAACAACTTCTGAGGTGCTTCGAAGCAGTTTCCTCGTATTTCCAAACATGCTGAAACAACTTCTAAGGTGCTTCGAAGCAGTTTCCTCGTATTTCCAAACACGCTAAAACAACTTCTTAGGTGCTTCGAAGCAGTTTCCTCGTATTTCCAAACACGCTAAAACAACTTCTGAGGTGCTTCGAAGCAGTTTCCTCGTATTTCCAAACACGCTGAAACAACTTCTAAGGTGCTTCGAAGCAGTTTCCTCGTATTTCCAAACACGCTAAAACAACTTCTGAGGTGCTTCGAAGCAGTTTCCTCGTATTTCCAAACATGCTGAAACAACTTCTAAGGTGCTTCGAAGCAGTTTCCTCGTATTTCCAAACACGCTAAAACAACTTCTGAGGTGCTTCGAAGCAGTTTCCTCGTATTTCCAAACATGCTGAAACAACTTCTAAGGTGCTTCGAAGCAGTTTCCTCGTATTTCCAAACACGCTAAAACAACTTCTGAGGTGCTTCGAAGCAGTTTCCTCGTATTTCCAAACATGCTGAAACAACTTCTAAGGTGCTTCGAAGCAGTTTCCTCGTATTTCCAAACACGCTAAAACAACTTCTGAGGTGCTTCGAAGCAGTTTCCTCGTATTTCCAAGCACGCTGAAACAACTTCTAAGGTGCTTCGAAGCAGTTTCCTCGTATTTCCAAACACGCTAAAACAACTTCTGAGGTGCTTCGAAGCAGTTTCCTCGTATTTCCAAACATGCTGAAACAACTTCTAAGGTGCTTCGAAGCAGTTTCCTCGTATTTCCAAACACGCTAAAACAACTTCTGAGGTGCTTCGAAGCAGTTTCCTCGTATTTCCAAACATGCTGAAACAACTTCTAAGGTGCTTCGAAGCAGTTTCCTCGTATTTCCAAACACGCTGAAACAACTTCTAAGGTGCTTCGAAGCAGTTTCCTCGTATTTCCAAACACGCTAAAACAACTTCTGAGGTGCTTCGAAGCAGTTTCCTCGTATTTCCAAACATGCTGAAACAACTTCTAAGGTGCTTCGAAGCAGTTTCCTCGTATTTCCAAACACGCTAAAACAACTTCTGAGGTGCTTCGAAGCAGTTTCCTCGTATTTCCAAACATGCTGAAACAACTTCTAAGGTGCTTCGAAGCAGTTTCCTCGTATTTCCAAACACGCTAAAACAACTTCTGAGGTGCTTCGAAGCAGTTTCCTCGTATTTCCAAACATGCTGAAACAACTTCTAAGGTGCTTCGAAGCAGTTTCCTCGTATTTCTAAACACGCTGAAACAACTTCTAAGGTGGTTCGAAGCAGTTTCCTCGTATTTCCAAACACGCTAAAACAACTTCTGAGGTGCTTCGAAGCAGTTTCCTCGTATTTCCAAACATGCTGAAACAACTTCTAAGGTGCTTCGAAGCAGTTTCCTCGTATTTCCAAACACGCTAAAACAACTTCTGAGGTGCTTCGAAGCAGTTTCCTCGTATTTCCAAACACGCTAAAACAACTTCTGAGGTGCTTCGAAGCAGTTTCCTCGTATTTCCAAACATGCTGAAACAACTTCTAAGGTGCTTCGAAGCAGTTTCCTCGTATTTCCAAACACGCTAAAACAACTTCTGAGGTGCTTCGAAGCAGTTTCCTCGTATTTCCAAACATGCTGAAACAACTTCTAAGGTGCTTCGAAGCAGTTTCCTCGTATTTCCAAACACGCTAAAACAACTTCTAAGGTGCTTCGAAGCAGTTTCCTCGTATTTCCAAACACGCTAAAAAATCTTCTAAGGTGCTTCGAAGCAGTTTCCTCGTATTTCCAAAGACGCTGAAACAACTACTAAGGTGCTTCGAAGCAGTTTCCTCGTATTTCCAAACACGCTGAAACAACTTCTAAGGTGCTTCGAAGCAGTTTCCTCGTATTTCCAAACACGCTAAAACAACTTCTGAGGTGCTTCGAAGCAGTTTCCTCGTATTTCCAAACATGCTGAAACAACTTCTAAGGTGCTTCGAAGCAGTTTCCTCGTATTTCCAAACACGCTAAAACAACTTCTGAGGTGCTTCGAAGCAGTTTCCTCGTATTTCCAAACATGCTGAAACAACTTCTAAGGTGCTTCGAAGCAGTTTCCTCGTATTTCCAAACACGCTGAAACAACTTCTAAGGTGCTTCGAAGCAGTTTCCTCGTATTTCCAAACACGCTAAAACAACTTCTGAGGTGCTTCGAAGCAGTTTCCTCGTATTTCCAAACATGCTGAAACAACTTCTAAGGTGCTTCGAAGCAGTTTCCTCGTATTTCCAAACACGCTAAAACAACTTCTGAGGTGCTTCGAAGCAGTTTCCTCGTATTTCCAAACATGCTGAAACAACTTCTAAGGTGCTTCGAAGCAGTTTCCTCGTATTTCCAAACACGCTAAAACAACTTCTGAGGTGCTTCGAAGCAGTTTCCTCGTATTTCCAAGCACGCTGAAACAACTTCTAAGGTGCTTCGAAGCAGTTTCCTCGTATTTCCAAACACGCTAAAACAACTTCTGAGGTGCTTCGAAGCAGTTTCCTCGTATTTCCAAACATGCTGAAACAACTTCTAAGGTGCTTCGAAGCAGTTTCCTCGTATTTCCAAACACGCTAAAACAACTTCTGAGGTGCTTCGAAGCAGTTTCCTCGTGATTCCAAGCACGCTGAAACAACTTCTAAGGTGCTTCGAAGCAGTTTCCTCGTATTTCCAAACACGCTAAAACAACTTCTGAGGTGCTTCGAAGCAGTTTCCTCGTATTTCCAAACATGCTGAAACAACTTCTAAGGTGCTTCGAAGCAGTTTCCTCGTATTTCCAAACACGCTAAAACAACTTCTGAGGTGCTTCGAAGCAGTTTCCTCGTATTTCCAAACATGCTGAAACAACTTCTAAGGTGCTTCGAAGCAGTTTCCTCGTATTTCCAAACACGCTAAAACAACTTCTGAGGTGCTTCGAAGCAGTTTCCTCGTATTTCCAAACACGCTGAAACAACTTTCAAGGTGCTTCGAAGCAGTTTCCTCGTATTTCCAAACACGCTTAAACAACTACTAAGGTGCTTCGAAGCAGTGTCCTCGTATTTTCAAACACGCTGAAACAACTTTCAAGGTGCTTCGAAGCAGTTTCCTCGTATTTCCAAACATGCTGAAACAACTTCTAAGGTGCTTCGAAGCAGTTTCCTCGTATTTCCAAACACGCTAAAACAACTTCTGAGGTGCTTCGAAGCAGTTTCCTCGTATTTCCAAACATGCTGAAACAACTTCTAAGGTGCTTCGAAGCAGTTTCCTCGTATTTCCAAACACGCTAAAACAACTTCTGAGGTGCTTCGAAGCAGTTTCCTCGTGATTCCAAGCACGCTGAAACAACTTCTAAGGTGCTTCGAAGCAGTTTCCTCGTATTTCCAAACACGCTAAAACAACTTCTGAGGTGCTTCGAAGCAGTTTCCTCGTATTTCCAAACACGCTGAAACAACTTCTAAGGTGCTTCGAAGCAGTTTCCTCGTATTTCCAAACACGCTAAAACAACTTCTGAGGTGCTTCGAAGCAGTTTCCTCGTATTTCCAAACATGCTGAAACAACTTCTAAGGTGCTTCGAAGCAGTTTCCTCGTATTTCCAAACACGCTAAAACAACTTCTGAGGTGCTTCGAAGCAGTTTCCTCGTATTTCCAAACATGCTGAAACAACTTCTAAGGTGCTTCGAAGCAGTTTCCTCGTATTTCCAAACACGCTAAAACAACTTCTGAGGTGCTTCGAAGCAGTTTCCTCGTATTTCCAAGCACGCTGAAACAACTTCTAAGGTGCTTCGAAGCAGTTTCCTCGTATTTCCAAACACGCTAAAACAACTTCTAAGGTTCTTCGAAGCAGTTTCCTCGTATTTCCAAACACGCTAAAACATCTTCTAAGGTGCTTCGAAGCAGTTTCCTCGTATTTCCAAACACGCTAAAACAACTTCTGAGGTGCTTCGAAGCAGTTTCCTCGTATTTCCAAACATGCTGAAACAACTTCTAAGGTGCTTCGAAGCAGTTTCCTCGTATTTCCAAGCACGCTGAAACAACTTCTAAGGTGCTTCGAAGCAGTTTCCTCGTATTTCCAAACACGCTAAAACAACTTCTGAGGTGCTTCGAAGCAGTTTCCTCGTATTTCCAAACATGCTGAAACAACTTCTAAGGTGCTTCGAAGCAGTTTCCTCGTATTTCCAAACACGCTGAAACAACTTTCAAGGTGCTTCGAAGCAGTTTCCTCGTATTTCCAAACACGCTTAAACAACTACTAAGGTGCTTCGAAGCAGTGTCCTCGTATTTTCAAACACGCTAAAACAACTTCTAAGGTGCTTCGAAGGAGTTTCCTCGAATTTCCAAACACGCCTAAACAACTTCTGAGGTGCTTCGAAGCAGTTTCCTCGTATTTCCAAACACGCTAAAACAACTTCTAAGGTGCTGCGAAGCAGTTTCCACGTATTTCCAAACACGCTGAAACAACTACTAAGGTGCTTCGAAGCAGTGTCCTCGTATTTCCAAACACGCTAAAACAACTTCTAAGGTGCTTCGAAGGAGTTTCCTCGAATTTCCAAACACGCTTAAACAACTTCTAAGGTGCTTCGAAGCAGTTTCCTCGTGTTTCCAAACACGCTGAAACAACTACTAAGGTGCTTCGAAGCAGTTTCCTCGTATTTCCAAACACGCTAAAACAACTTCTAAGGTTCTTCGAAGCAGTTTCCTCGTATTTCCAAACACGCTGAAACAACTTCTAAGGTGCTTCGAAGCAGTTTCCTCGTATTTCCAAACACGCTTAAACAACTTCTAAGGTGCTTCGAAGCAGTTTCCTCGTATTTCCAAGCACGCTTAAACAACTTCTAAGGTGCTTCGAAGCAGTTTCCTCGTATTTCCAAACACGCTAAAACAACTTCTAAGGTTCTTCGAAGCAGTTTCCTCGTATTTCCAAGCACGCTAAAAAAACTTCTAAGGTGCTTCGAAGCAGTTTCCTCGTATTTCCAAACACGCTGAAACAACTTCTAAGGTGCTTCGAAGCAGTTTCCTCGTATTTCCAAGCACGCTGAAACAACTTCTAAGGTGCTTCGAAGCAGTTTCCTCGTATTTCCAAACACGCTAAAACAACTTCTGAGGTGCTTCGAAGCAGTTTCCTCGTATTTCCAAACATGCTGAAACAACTTCTAAGGTGCTTCGAAGCAGTTTCCTCGTATTTCCAAACACGCTTAAACAACTACTAAGGTGCTTCGAAGCAGTGTCCTCGTATTTCCAAACACGCTAAAACAACTTCTAAGGTGCTTCGAAGGAGTTTCCTCGAATTTCCAAACACGCCTAAACAACTTCTGAGGTGCTTCGAAGCAGTTTCCTCGTATTTCCAAACACGCTGAAACAACTTCTAAGGTGCTTCGAAGCAGTTTCCTCGTATTTCCAAACACGCTAAAACAACTTCTGAGGTGCTTCGAAGCAGTTTCCTCGTATTTCCAAACATGCTGAAACAACTTCTAAGGTGCTTCGAAGCAGTTTCCTCGTATTTCCAAACACGCTAAAACAACTTCTGAGGTGCTTCGAAGCAGTTTCCTCGTATTTCCAAACATGCTGAAACAACTTCTAAGGTGCTTCGAAGCAGTTTCCTCGTATTTCCAAACACGCTGAAACAACTTCTAAGGTGGTTCGAAGCAGTTTCCTCGTATTTCCAAACACGCTAAAACAACTTCTGAGGGGCTTCGAAGCAGTTTCCTCGTATTTCCAAACATGCTGAAACAACTTCTAAGGTGCTTCGAAGCAGTTTCCTCGTATTTCCAAACACGCTAAAACAACTTCTGAGGTGCTTCGAAGCAGTTTCCTCGTATTTCCAAACATGCTGAAACAACTTCTAAGGTGCTTCGAAGCAGTTTCCTCGTATTTCCAAACACGCTAAAACAACTTCTGAGGTGCTTCGAAGCAGTTTCCTCGTATTTCCAAGCACGCTGAAACAACTTCTAAGGTGCTTCGAAGCAGTTTCCTCGTATTTCCAAACACGCTAAAACAACTTCTAAGGTTCTTCGAAGCAGTTTCCTCGTATTTCCAAACACGCTAAAACATCTTCTAAGGTGCTTCGAAGCAGTTTCCTCGTATTTCCAAACACGCTAAAACAACTTCTGAGGTGCTTCGAAGCAGTTTCCTCGTATTTCCAAACATGCTGAAACAACTTCTAAGGTGCTTCGAAGCAGTTTCCTCGTATTTCCAAGCACGCTGAAACAACTTCTAAGGTGCTTCGAAGCAGTTTCCTCGTATTTCCAAACACGCTAAAACAACTTCTGAGGTGCTTCGAAGCAGTTTCCTCGTATTTCCAAACATGCTGAAACAACTTCTAAGGTGCTTCGAAGCAGTTTCCTCGTATTTCCAAACACGCTGAAACAACTTCTAAGGTGCTTCGAAGCAGTTTCCTCGTATTTCCAAACACGCTAAAAAAACTTCTAAGGTGCTTCGAAGCAGTTTCCTCGTATTTCCAAACACGCTGAAACAACTTCTAAGGTGCTTCGAAGCAGTTTCCTCGTATTTCCAAACACGCTTAAACAACTTCTAAGGTTCTTCGAAGCAGTTTCCTCGTATTTCCAAACACGCTAAAACATCTTCTAAGGTGCTTCGAAGCAGTTTCCACGTATTTCCAAACACGCTGAAACAACTACTAAGGTGCTTCGAAGCAGTGTCCTCGTATTTCCAAACACGCTAAAACAACTTCTAAGGTGCTTCGAAGGAGTTTCCTCGAATTTCCAAACACGCTTAAACAACTTCTAAGGTGCTTCGAAGCAGTTTCCTCGTATTTCCAAACACGCTGAAACAACTACTAAGGTGCTTCGAAGCAGTTTCCTCGTATTTCCAAACACGCTAAAACAACTTCTAAGGTTCTTCGAAGCAGTTTCCTCGTATTTCCAAACACGCTGAAACAACTTCTAAGGTGCTTCGAAGCAGTTTCCTCGTATTTCCAAACACGCTTAAACAACTTCTAAGGTGCTTCGAAGCAGTTTCCTCGTATTTCCAAGCACGCTTAAACAACTTCTAAGGTGCTTCGAAGCAGTTTCCTCGTATTTCCAAACACGCTAAAACAACTTCTAAGGTTCTTCGAAGCAGTTTCCTCGTATTTCCAAGCACGCTAAAAAAACTTCTAAGGTGCTTCGAAGCAGTTTCCTCGTATTTCCAAACACGCTGAAACAACTTCTAAGGTGCTTCGAAGCAGTTTCCTCGTATTTCCAAGCACGCTGAAACAACTTCTAAGGTGCTTCGAAGCAGTTTCCTCGTATTTCCAAACACGCTAAAACAACTTCTGAGGTGCTTCGAAGCAGTTTCCTCGTATTTCCAAACATGCTGAAACAACTTCTAAGGTGCTTCGAAGCAGTTTCCTCGTATTTCCAAACACGCTGAAACAACTTCTAAGGTGCTTCGAAGCAGTTTCCTCGTATTTCCAAACACGCTTAAACAACTACTAAGGTGCTTCGAAGCAGTGTCCTCGTATTTCCAAACACGCTAAAACAACTTCTAAGGTGCTTCGAAGGAGTTTCCTCGAATTTCCAAACACGCCTAAACAACTTCTGAGGTGCTTCGAAGCAGTTTCCTCGTATTTCCAAACACGCTGAAACAACTTCTAAGGTGCTTCGAAGCAGTTTCCTCGTATTTCCAAACACGCTAAAAAATCTTCTAAGGTGCTTCGAAGCAGTTTCCTCGTATTTCCAAAGACGCTGAAACAACTACTAAGGTGCTTCGAAGCAGTTTCCTCGTATTTCCAAACACGCTTAAACAACTTCTAAGGTGCTTCGAAGCAGTTTCCTCGTATTTCCAAGCACGCTTAAACAACTTCTAAGGTGCTTCGAAGCAGTTTCCTCGTATTTCCAAACACGCTGAAACAACTACTAAGGTGCTTCGAAGCAGTTTCCTCGTATTTCCAAACACGCTAAAAAAACTTCTAAGGTGCTTCGAAGCAGTTTCCTCGTATTTCCAAAGACGCTGAAACAACTACTAAGGTGCTTCGAAGCAGTTTCCTCGTATTTCCAAACATGCTGAAACAACTTCTAAGGTGCTTCGAAGCAGTTTCCTCGTATTTCCAAACACGCTGAAACAACTACTAAGGTGCTTCGAAGCAGTTTCCTCGTATTTCCAAACACGCCTAAACAACTTCTGAGGTGCTTCGAAGCAGTTTCCTCGTATTTCCAAACACGCTGAAACAACTTCTAAGGTGCTTCGAAGCAGTTTCCTCGTATTTCCAAACATGCTGAAACAACTTCTAAGGTGCTTCGAAGCAGTTTCCTCGTATTTCCAAACACGCTAAAACATCTTCTAAGGTGCTTCGAAGCAGTTTCCACGTATTTCCAAACACGCTAAAACAACTTCTAAGGTGCTTCGAAGCAGTTTCCTCGTATTTCCAAACACGCTAAAACAACTTCTAAGGTTCTTCGAAGCAGTTTCCTCGTATTTCCAAACATGCTGAAACAACTTCTAAGGTGCTTCGAAGCAGTTTCCTCGTATTTCCAAACACGCTGAAACAACTTCTAAGGTGCTTCGAAGCAGTTTCCTCGTATTTCCAAACACGCTAAAACAACTTCTGAGGTGCTTCGAAGCAGTTTCCTCGTATTTCCAAACATGCTGAAACAACTTCTAAGGTGCTTCGAAGCAGTTTCCTCGTATTTCCAAACACGCTAAAACAACTTCTGAGGTGCTTCGAAGCAGTTTCCTCGTATTTCCAAACATGGTGAAACAACTTCTAAGGTGCTTCGAAGCAGTTTCCTCGTATTTCCAAGCACGCTGAAACAACTTCTAAGGTGCTTCGAAGCAGTTTCCTCGTATTTCCAAACACGCTAAAACAACTTCTGAGGTGCTTCGAAGCAGTTTCCTCGTATTTCCAAACATGCTGAAACAACTTCTAAGGTGCTTCGAAGCAGTTTCCTCGTATTTCCAAACACGCTGAAACAACTACTAAGGTGCTTCGAAGCAGTTTCCTCGTATTTCCAAACACGCCTAAACAACTTCTGAGGTGCTTCGAAGCAGTTTCCTCGTATTTCCAAACACGCTGAAACAACTTCTAAGGTGCTTCGAAGCAGTTTCCTCGTATTTCCAAACACGCTAAAACAACTTCTAAGGTTCTTCGAAGCAGTTTCCTCGTATTTCCAAACACGCTGAAACAACTTCTAAGGTGCTTCGAAGCAGTTTCCTCGTATTTCCAAGCACGCTTAAACAACTTCTAAGGTGCTTCGAAGCAGTTTCCTCGTATTTCCAAACACGCTAAAACAACTTCTAAGGTTCTTCGAAGCAGTTTCCTCGTATTTCCAAGCACGCTAAAAAAACTTCTAAGGTGCTTCGAAGCAGTTTCCTCGTATTTCCAAACACGCTGAAACAACTTCTAAGGTGCTTCGAAGCAGTTTCCTCGTATTTCCAAACACGCTGAAACAACTTCTAAGGTGCTTCGAAGCAGTTTCCTCGTATTTCCAAGCACGCTGAAACAACTTCTAAGGTGCTTCGAAGCAGTTTCCTCGTATTTCCAAACACGCTAAAACAACTTCTGAGGTGCTTCGAAGCAGTTTCCTCGTATTTCCAAACATGCTGAAACAACTTCTAAGGTGCTTCGAAGCAGTTTCCTCGTATTTCCAAGCACGCTGAAACAACTTCTAAGGTGCTTCGAAGCAGTTTCCTCGTATTTCCAAACACGCTAAAACAACTTCTGAGGTGCTTCGAAGCAGTTTCCTCGTATTTCCAAACATGGTGAAACAACTTCTAAGGTGCTTCGAAGCAGTTTCCTCGTATTTCCAAGCACGCTGAAACAACTTCTAAGGTGCTTCGAAGCAGTTTCCTCGTATTTCCAAACACGCTAAAACAACTTCTGAGGTGCTTCGAAGCAGTTTCCTCGTATTTCCAAACATGCTGAAACAACTTCTAAGGTGCTTCGAAGCAGTTTCCTCGTATTTCCAAACACGCTAAAACAACTTCTGAGGTGCTTCGAAGCAGTTTCCTCGTATTTCCAAACATGGTGAAACAACTTCTAAGGTGCTTCGAAGCAGTTTCCTCGTATTTCCAAACACGCTAAAACAACTTCTGAGGTGCTTCGAAGCAGTTTCCTCGTATTTCCAAACATGGTGAAACAACTTCTAAGGTGCTTCGAAGCAGTTTCCTCGTATTTCCAAGCACGCTGAAACAACTTCTAAGGTGCTTCGAAGCAGTTTCCTCGTATTTCCAAACACGCTGAAACAACTTCTAAGGTGCTTCGAAGCAGTTTCCTCGTATTTCCAAACACGCTGAAACAACTACTAAGGTGCTTCGAAGCAGTTTCCTCGTATTTCCAAACACGCCTAAACAACTTCTGAGGTGCTTCGAAGCAGTTTCCTCGTATTTCCAAACACGCTGAAACAACTTCTAAGGTGCTTCGAAGCAGTTTCCTCGTATTTCCAAACACGCTAAAACAACTTCTGAGGTGCTTCGAAGCAGTTTCCTCGTATTTCCAAACATGCTGAAACAACTTCTAAGGTGCTTCGAAGCAGTTTCCTCGTATTTCCAAACACGCTAAAACAACTTCTGAGGTGCTTCGAAGCAGTTTCCTCGTATTTCCAAACATGGTGAAACAACTTCTAAGGTGCTTCGAAGCAGTTTCCTCGTATTTCCAAGCACGCTGAAACAACTTCTAAGGTGCTTCGAAGCAGTTTCCTCGTATTTCCAAACACGCTAAAACAACTTCTGAGGTGCTTCGAAGCAGTTTCCTCGTATTTCCAAACATGCTGAAACAACTTCTAAGGTGCTTCGAAGCAGTTTCCTCGTATTTCCAAACACGCTAAAACAACTTCTGAGGTGCTTCGAAGCAGTTTCCTCGTATTTCCAAACATGGTGAAACAACTTCTAAGGTGCTTCGAAGCAGTTTCCTCGTATTTCCAAACATGCTGAAACAACTTCTAAGGTGCTTCGAAGCAGTTTCCTCGTATTTCCAAACACGCTGAAACAACTTCTAAGGTGCTTCGAAGCAGTTTCCTCGTATTTCCAAACACGCTAAAACAACTTCTGAGGTGCTTCGAAGCAGTTTCCTCGTATTTCCAAACATGCTGAAACAACTTCTAAGGTGCTTCGAAGCAGTTTCCTCGTATTTCCAAACACGCTAAAACAACTTCTGAGGTGCTTCGAAGCAGTTTCCTCGTATTTCCAAACATGGTGAAACAACTTCTAAGGTGCTTCGAAGCAGTTTCCTCGTATTTCCAAGCACGCTGAAACAACTTCTAAGGTGCTTCGAAGCAGTTTCCTCGTATTTCCAAACACGCTAAAACAACTTCTGAGGTGCTTCGAAGCAGTTTCCTCGTATTTCCAAACATGCTGAAACAACTTCTAAGGTGCTTCGAAGCAGTTTCCTCGTATTTCCAAACACGCTGAAACAACTACTAAGGTGCTTCGAAGCAGTTTCCTCGTATTTCCAAACACGCCTAAACAACTTCTGAGGTGCTTCGAAGCAGTTTCCTCGTATTTCCAAACACGCTGAAACAACTTCTAAGGTGCTTCGAAGCAGTTTCCTCGTATTTCCAAACACGCTAAAACAACTTCTAAGGTTCTTCGAAGCAGTTTCCTCGTATTTCCAAACACGCTGAAACAACTTCTAAGGTGCTTCGAAGCAGTTTCCTCGTATTTCCAAGCACGCTTAAACAACTTCTAAGGTGCTTCGAAGCAGTTTCCTCGTATTTCCAAACACGCTAAAACAACTTCTAAGGTTCTTCGAAGCAGTTTCCTCGTATTTCCAAGCACGCTAAAAAAACTTCTAAGGTGCTTCGAAGCAGTTTCCTCGTATTTCCAAACACGCTGAAACAACTTCTAAGGTGCTTCGAAGCAGTTTCCTCGTATTTCCAAACACGCTAAAAAAACTTCTAAGGTGCTTCGAAGCAGTTTCCTCGTATTTCCAAAGACGCTGAAACAACTACTAAGGTGCTTCGAAGCAGTTTCCTCGTATTTCCAAACACGCTTAAACAACTTCTAAGGTGCTTCGAAGCAGTTTCCTCGTGTTTCCAAACACGCTGAAACAACTACTAAGGTGCTTCGAAGCAGTTTCCTCGTATTTCCAAACACGCCTAAACAACTTCTGAGGTGCTTCGAAGCAGTTTCCTCGTATTTCCAAACACGCTAAAAAAACTTCTAAGGTGCTTCGAAGCAGTTTCCTCGTATTTCCAAAGACGCTGAAACAACTACTAAGGTGCTTCGAAGCAGTTTCCTCGTATTTCCAAACACGCTGAAACAACTTCTAAGGTGCTTCGAAGCAGTTTCCTCGTATTTCCAAACACGCTAAAACAACTTCTGAGGTGCTTCGAAGCAGTTTCCTCGTATTTCCAAACATGCTGAAACAACTTCTAAGGTGCTTCGAAGCAGTTTCCTCGTATTTCCAAACACGCTGAAACAACTACTAAGGTGCTTCGAAGCAGTTTCCTCGTATTTCCAAACACGCCTAAACAACTTCTGAGGTGCTTCGAAGCAGTTTCCTCGTATTTCCAAACACGCTGAAACAACTTCTAAGGTGCTTCGAAGCAGTTTCCTCGTATTTCCAAAGACGCTGAAACAACTACTAAGGTGCTTCGAAGCAGTTTCCTCGTATTTCCAAACATGCTGAAACAACTTCTAAGGTGCTTCGAAGCAGTTTCCTCGTATTTCCAAACACGCTGAAACAACTACTAAGGTGCTTCGAAGCAGTTTCCTCGTATTTCCAAACACGCCTAAACAACTTCTGAGGTGCTTCGAAGCAGTTTCCTCGTATTTCCAAACACGCTGAAACAACTTCTAAGGTGCTTCGAAGCAGTTTCCTCGTATTTCCAAACATGCTGAAACAACTTCTAAGGTGCTTCGAAGTAGTTTCCTCGTATTTCCAAACACGCTAAAACATCTTCTAAGGTGCTTCGAAGCAGTTTCCACGTATTTCCAAACACGCTAAAACAACTTCTAAGGTGCTTCGAAGCAGTTTCCTCGTATTTCCAAACACGCTAAAACAACTTCTAAGGTTCTTCGAAGCAGTTTCCTCGTATTTCCAAACATGCTGAAACAACTTCTAAGGTGCTTCGAAGCAGTTTCCTCGTATTTCCAAACACGCTGAAACAACTTCTAAGGTGCTTCGAAGCAGTTTCCTCGTATTTCCAAACACGCTAAAACAACTTCTGAGGTGCTTCGAAGCAGTTTCCTCGTATTTCCAAACATGCTGAAACAACTTCTAAGGTGCTTCGAAGCAGTTTCCTCGTATTTCCAAACACGCTAAAACAACTTCTGAGGTGCTTCGAAGCAGTTTCCTCGTATTTCCAAACATGGTGAAACAACTTCTAAGGTGCTTCGAAGCAGTTTCCTCGTATTTCCAAGCACGCTGAAACAACTTCTAAGGTGCTTCGAAGCAGTTTCCTCGTATTTCCAAACACGCTAAAACAACTTCTGAGGTGCTTCGAAGCAGTTTCCTCGTATTTCCAAACATGCTGAAACAACTTCTAAGGTGCTTCGAAGCAGTTTCCTCGTATTTCCAAACACGCTGAAACAACTACTAAGGTGCTTCGAAGCAGTTTCCTCGTATTTCCAAACACGCCTAAACAACTTCTGAGGTGCTTCGAAGCAGTTTCCTCGTATTTCCAAACACGCTGAAACAACTTCTGAGGTGCTTCGAAGCAGTTTCCTCGTATTTCCAAGCACGCTGAAACAACTTCTAAGGTGCTTCGAAGCAGTTTCCTCGTATTTCCAAGCACGCTGAAACAACTTCTAAGGTGCTTCGAAGCAGTTTCCTCGTATTTCCAAACACGCTAAAACAACTTCTGAGGTGCTTCGAAGCAGTTTCCTCGTATTTCCAAACATGCTGAAACAACTTCTAAGGTGCTTCGAAGCAGTTTCCTCGTATTTCCAAACACGCTGAAACAACTACTAAGGTGCTTCGAAGCAGTTTCCTCGTATTTCCAAACACGCCTAAACAACTTCTGAGGTGCTTCGAAGCAGTTTCCTCGTATTTCCAAACACGCTGAAACAACTTCTAAGGTGCTTCGAAGCAGTTTCCTCGTATTTCCAAACACGCTAAAACAACTTCTAAGGTTCTTCGAAGCAGTTTCCTCGTATTTCCAAACACGCTGAAACAACTTCTAAGGTGCTTCGAAGCAGTTTCCTCGTATTTCCAAGCACGCTTAAACAACTTCTAAGGTGCTTCGAAGCAGTTTCCTCGTATTTCCAAACACGCTAAAACAACTTCTAAGGTTCTTCGAAGCAGTTTCCTCGTATTTCCAAGCACGCTAAAAAAACTTCTAAGGTGCTTCGAAGCAGTTTCCTCGTATTTCCAAACACGCTGAAACAACTTCTAAGGTGCTTCGAAGCAGTTTCCTCGTATTTCCAAACACGCTAAAAAAACTTCTAAGGTGCTTCGAAGCAGTTTCCTCGTATTTCCAAAGACGCTGAAACAACTACTAAGGTGCTTCGAAGCAGTTTCCTCGTATTTCCAAACACGCTTAAACAACTTCTAAGGTGCTTCGAAGCAGTTTCCTCGTGTTTCCAAACACGCTGAAACAACTACTAAGGTGCTTCGAAGCAGTTTCCTCGTATTTCCAAACACGCCTAAACAACTTCTGAGGTGCTTCGAAGCAGTTTCCTCGTATTTCCAAACACGCTAAAAAAACTTCTAAGGTGCTTCGAAGCAGTTTCCTCGTATTTCCAAAGACGCTGAAACAACTACTAAGGTGCTTCGAAGCAGTTTCCTCGTATTTCCAAACACGCTGAAACAACTTCTAAGGTGCTTCGAAGCAGTTTCCTCGTATTTCCAAACACGCTAAAACAACTTCTGAGGTGCTTCGAAGCAGTTTCCTCGTATTTCCAAACATGCTGAAACAACTTCTAAGGTGCTTCGAAGCAGTTTCCTCGTATTTCCAAACACGCTGAAACAACTACTAAGGTGCTTCGAAGCAGTTTCCTCGTATTTCCAAACACGCCTAAACAACTTCTGAGGTGCTTCGAAGCAGTTTCCTCGTATTTCCAAACACGCTGAAACAACTTCTAAGGTGCTTCGAAGCAGTTTCCTCGTATTTCCAAAGACGCTGAAACAACTACTAAGGTGCTTCGAAGCAGTTTCCTCGTATTTCCAAACATGCTGAAACAACTTCTAAGGTGCTTCGAAGCAGTTTCCTCGTATTTCCAAACACGCTGAAACAACTACTAAGGTGCTTCGAAGCAGTTTCCTCGTATTTCCAAACACGCCTAAACAACTTCTGAGGTGCTTCGAAGCAGTTTCCTCGTATTTCCAAACACGCTGAAACAACTTCTAAGGTGCTTCGAAGCAGTTTCCTCGTATTTCCAAACATGCTGAAACAACTTCTAAGGTGCTTCGAAGCAGTTTCCTCGTATTTCCAAACACGCTAAAACATCTTCTAAGGTGCTTCGAAGCAGTTTCCACGTATTTCCAAACACGCTAAAACAACTTCTAAGGTGCTTCGAAGCAGTTTCCTCGTATTTCCAAACACGCTAAAACAACTTCTAAGGTTCTTCGAAGCAGTTTCCTCGTATTTCCAAACATGCTGAAACAACTTCTAAGGTGCTTCGAAGCAGTTTCCTCGTATTTCCAAACACGCTGAAACAACTTCTAAGGTGCTTCGAAGCAGTTTCCTCGTATTTCCAAACACGCTAAAACAACTTCTGAGGTGCTTCGAAGCAGTTTCCTCGTATTTCCAAACATGCTGAAACAACTTCTAAGGTGCTTCGAAGCAGTTTCCTCGTATTTCCAAACACGCTAAAACAACTTCTGAGGTGCTTCGAAGCAGTTTCCTCGTATTTCCAAACATGGTGAAACAACTTCTAAGGTGCTTCGAAGCAGTTTCCTCGTATTTCCAAGCACGCTGAAACAACTTCTAAGGTGCTTCGAAGCAGTTTCCTCGTATTTCCAAACACGCTAAAACAACTTCTGAGGTGCTTCGAAGCAGTTTCCTCGTATTTCCAAACATGCTGAAACAACTTCTAAGGTGCTTCGAAGCAGTTTCCTCGTATTTCCAAACACGCTGAAACAACTACTAAGGTGCTTCGAAGCAGTTTCCTCGTATTTCCAAACACGCCTAAACAACTTCTGAGGTGCTTCGAAGCAGTTTCCTCGTATTTCCAAACACGCTGAAACAACTTCTAAGGTGCTTCGAAGCAGTTTCCTCGTATTTCCAAACACGCTAAAACAACTTCTAAGGTTCTTCGAAGCAGTTTCCTCGTATTTCCAAACACGCTGAAACAACTTCTAAGGTGCTTCGAAGCAGTTTCCTCGTATTTCCAAGCACGCTTAAACAACTTCTAAGGTGCTTCGAAGCAGTTTCCTCGTATTTCCAAACATGCTGAAACAACTTCTAAGGTGCTTCGAAGCAGTTTCCTCGTATTTCCAAACACGCTAAAACAACTTCTGAGGTGCTTCGAAGCAGTTTCCTCGTATTTCCAAACATGGTGAAACAACTTCTAAGGTGCTTCGAAGCAGTTTCCTCGTATTTCCAAGCACGCTGAAACAACTTCTAAGGTGCTTCGAAGCAGTTTCCTCGTATTTCCAAACACGCTAAAACAACTTCTGAGGTGCTTCGAAGCAGTTTCCTCGTATTTCCAAACATGCTGAAACAACTTCTAAGGTGCTTCGAAGCAGTTTCCTCGTATTTCCAAACACGCTGAAACAACTACTAAGGTGCTTCGAAGCAGTTTCCTCGTATTTCCAAACACGCCTAAACAACTTCTGAGGTGCTTCGAAGCAGTTTCCTCGTATTTCCAAACACGCTGAAACAACTTCTAAGGTGCTTCGAAGCAGTTTCCTCGTATTTCCAAACACGCTAAAACAACTTCTAAGGTTCTTCGAAGCAGTTTCCTCGTATTTCCAAACACGCTGAAACAACTTCTAAGGTGCTTCGAAGCAGTTTCCTCGTTTTTCCAAGCACGCTTAAACAACTTCTAAGGTGCTTCGAAGCAGTTTCCTCGTATTTCCAAACATGCTGAAACAACTTCTAAGGTGCTTCGAAGCAGTTTCCTCGTATTTCCAAACACGCTAAAACAACTTCTGAGGTGCTTCGAAGCAGTTTCCTCGTATTTCCAAACATGGTGAAACAACTTCTAAGGTGCTTCGAAGCAGTTTCCTCGTATTTCCAAGCACGCTGAAACAACTTCTAAGGTGCTTCGAAGCAGTTTCCTCGTATTTCCAAACACGCTAAAACAACTTCTGAGGTGCTTCGAAGCAGTTTCCTCGTATTTCCAAACATGCTGAAACAACTTCTAAGGTGCTTCGAAGCAGTTTCCTCGTATTTCCAAACACGCTGAAACAACTACTAAGGTGCTTCGAAGCAGTTTCCTCGTATTTCCAAACACGCCTAAACAACTTCTGAGGTGCTTCGAAGCAGTTTCCTCGTATTTCCAAACACGCTGAAACAACTTCTAAGGTGCTTCGAAGCAGTTTCCTCGTATTTCCAAACACGCTAAAACAACTTCTAAGGTTCTTCGAAGCAGTTTCCTCGTATTTCCAAACACGCTGAAACAACTTCTAAGGTGCTTCGAAGCAGTTTCCTCGTATTTCCAAGCACGCTTAAACAACTTCTAAGGTGCTTCGAAGCAGTTTCCTCGTATTTCCAAACACGCTAAAACAACTTCTAAGGTTCTTCGAAGCAGTTTCCTCGTATTTCCAAGCACGCTAAAAAAACTTCTAAGGTGCTTCGAAGCAGTTTCCTCGTATTTCCAAACACGCTGAAACAACTTCTAAGGTGCTTCGAAGCAGTTTCCTCGTATTTCCAAACACGCTAAAAAAACTTCTAAGGTGCTTCGAAGCAGTTTCCTCGTATTTCCAAAGACGCTGAAACAACTACTAAGGTGCTTCGAAGCAGTTTCCTCGTATTTCCAAACACGCTTAAACAACTTCTAAGGTGCTTCGAAGCAGTTTCCTCGTGTTTCCAAACACGCTGAAACAACTACTAAGGTGCTTCGAAGCAGTTTCCTCGTATTTCCAAACACGCCTAAACAACTTCTGAGGTGCTTCGAAGCAGTTTCCTCGTATTTCCAAACACGCTAAAAAAACTTCTAAGGTGCTTCGAAGCAGTTTCCTCGTATTTCCAAACACGCTGAAACAACTACTAAGGTGCTTCGAAGCAGTTTCCTCGTATTTCCAAACACGCTGAAACAACTTCTAAGGTGCTTCGAAGCAGTTTCCTCGTATTTCCAAACACGCTAAAACAACTTCTGAGGTGCTTCGAAGCAGTTTCCTCGTATTTCCAAACATGCTGAAACAACTTCTAAGGTGCTTCGAAGCAGTTTCCTCGTATTTCCAAACACGCTGAAACAACTACTAAGGTGCTTCGAAGCAGTTTCCTCGTATTTCCAAACACGCCTAAACAACTTCTGAGGTGCTTCGAAGCAGTTTCCTCGTATTTCCAAACACGCTTAAACAACTTCTAAGGTGCTTCGAAGCAGTTTCCTCGTGTTTCCAAACACGCTGAAACAACTTCTAAGGTGCTTCGAAGCAGTTTCCTCGTATTTCCAAACACGCTAAAACAACTTCTAAGGTTCTTCGAAGCAGTTTCCTCGTATTTCCAAACACGCTGAAACAACTTCTAAGGTGCTTCGAAGCAGTTTCCTCGTATTTCCAAGCACGCTTAAACAACTTCTAAGGTGCTTCGAAGCAGTTTCCTCGTATTTCCAAACACGCTAAAACAACTTCTAAGGTTCTTCGAAGCAGTTTCCTCGTATTTCCAAGCACGCTAAAAAAACTTCTAAGGTGCTTCGAAGCAGTTTCCTCGTATTTCCAAACACGCTGAAACAACTTCTAAGGTGCTTCGAAGCAGTTTCCTCGTATTTCCAAACACGCTAAAAAAACTTCTAAGGTGCTTCGAAGCAGTTTCCTCGTATTTCCAAAGACGCTGAAACAACTACTAAGGTGCTTCGAAGCAGTTTCCTCGTATTTCCAAACACGCTTAAACAACTTCTAAGGTGCTTCGAAGCAGTTTCCTCGTGTTTCCAAACACGCTGAAACAACTACTAAGGTGCTTCGAAGCAGTTTCCTCGTATTTCCAAACACGCCTAAACAACTTCTGAGGTGCTTCGAAGCAGTTTCCTCGTATTTCCAAACACGCTAAAAAAACTTCTAAGGTGCTTCGAAGCAGTTTCCTCGTATTTCCAAAGACGCTGAAACAACTACTAAGGTGCTTCGAAGCAGTTTCCTCGTATTTCCAAACACGCTGAAACAACTTCTAAGGTGCTTCGAAGCAGTTTCCTCGTGTTTCCAAACACGCTGAAACAACTACTAAGGTGCTTCGAAGCAGTTTCCTCGTATTTCCAAACACGCCTAAACAACTTCTGAGGTGCTTCGAAGCAGTTTCCTCGTATTTCCAAACACGCTAAAAAAACTTCTAAGGTGCTTCGAAGCAGTTTCCTCGTATTTCCAAGCACGCTAAAACAACTTCTAAGGTTCTTCGAAGCAGTTTCCTCGTATTTCCAAACATGCTGAAACAACTTCTAAGGTGCTTCGAAGCAGTTTCCTCGTATTTCCAAACACGCTGAAACAACTACTAAGGTGCTTCGAAGCAGTTTCCTCGTATTTCCAAACACGCCTAAACAACTTCTGAGGTGCTTCGAAGCAGTTTCCTCGTATTTCCAAACACGCTGAAACAACTTCTAAGGTGCTTCGAAGCAGTTTCCTCGTATTTCCAAACATGCTGAAACAACTTCTAAGGTGCTTCGAAGCAGTTTCCTCGTATTTCCAAACACGCTAAAACATCTTCTAAGGTGCTTCGAAGCAGTTTCCACGTATTTCCAAACACGCTAAAACAACTTCTAAGGTGCTTCGAAGCAGTTTCCTCGTATTTCCAAACACGCTAAAACAACTTCTAAGGTTCTTCGAAGCAGTTTCCTCGTATTTCCAAACATGCTGAAACAACTTCTAAGGTGCTTCGAAGCAGTTTCCTCGTATTTCCAAACACGCTGAAACAACTTCTAAGGTGCTTCGAAGCAGTTTCCTCGTATTTCCAAACACGCTAAAACAACTTCTGAGGTGCTTCGAAGCAGTTTCCTCGTATTTCCAAACATGCTGAAACAACTTCTAAGGTGCTTCGAAGCAGTTTCCTCGTATTTCCAAACACGCTAAAACAACTTCTGAGGTGCTTCGAAGCAGTTTCCTCGTATTTCCAAACATGGTGAAACAACTTCTAAGGTGCTTCGAAGCAGTTTCCTCGTATTTCCAAGCACGCTGAAACAACTTCTAAGGTGCTTCGAAGCAGTTTCCTCGTATTTCCAAACACGCTAAAACAACTTCTGAGGTGCTTCGAAGCAGTTTCCTCGTATTTCCAAACATGCTGAAACAACTTCTAAGGTGCTTCGAAGCAGTTTCCTCGTATTTCCAAACACGCTGAAACAACTACTAAGGTGCTTCGAAGCAGTTTCCTCGTATTTCCAAACACGCCTAAACAACTTCTGAGGTGCTTCGAAGCAGTTTCCTCGTATTTCCAAACACGCTGAAACAACTTCTAAGGTGCTTCGAAGCAGTTTCCTCGTATTTCCAAACACGCTAAAACAACTTCTAAGGTTCTTCGAAGCAGTTTCCTCGTATTTCCAAACACGCTGAAACAACTTCTAAGGTTCTTCGAAGCAGTTTCCTCGTATTTCCAAACACGCTGAAACAACTTCTAAGGTGCTTCGAAGCAGTTTCCTCGTATTTCCAAACACGCTAAAACAACTTCTAAGGTTCTGCGAAGCAGTTTCCTCGTATTTCCAAACACGCTGAAACAACTTCTAAGGTGCTTCGAAGCAGTTTCCTCGTATTTCCAAGCACGCTTAAACAACTTCTAAGGTGCTTCGAAGCAGTTTCCTCGTATTTCCAAACACGCTAAAACAACTTCTAAGGTTCTTCGAAGCAGTTTCCTCGTATTTCCAAGCACGCTAAAAAAACTTCTAAGGTGCTTCGAAGCAGTTTCCTCGTATTTCCAAACACGCTGAAACAACTTCTAAGGTGCTTCGAAGCAGTTTCCTCGTATTTCCAAACACGCTAAAAAAACTTCTAAGGTGCTTCGAAGCAGTTTCCTCGTATTTCCAAAGACGCTGAAACAACTACTAAGGTGCTTCGAAGCAGTTTCCTCGTATTTCCAAACACGCTAAAACAACTTCTAAGGTTCTTCGAAGCAGTTTCCTCGTATTTCCAAGCACGCTAAAAAAACTTCTAAGGTGCTTCGAAGCAGTTTCCTCGTATTTCCAAACACGCTGAAACAACTTCTAAGGTGCTTCGAAGCAGTTTCCTCGTATTTCCAAACACGCTAAAAAAACTTCTAAGGTGCTTCGAAGCAGTTTCCTCGTATTTCCAAAGACGCTGAAACAACTACTAAGGTGCTTCGAAGCAGTTTCCTCGTATTTCCAAACACGCTTAAACAACTTCTAAGGTGCTTCGAAGCAGTTTCCTCGTGTTTCCAAACACGCTGAAACAACTACTAAGGTGCTTCGAAGCAGTTTCCTCGTATTTCCAAACACGCCTAAACAACTTCTGAGGTGCTTCGAAGCAGTTTCCTCGTATTTCCAAACACGCTAAAAAAACTTCTAAGGTGCTTCGAAGCAGTTTCCTCGTATTTCCAAAGACGCTGAAACAACTACTAAGGTGCTTCGAAGCAGTTTCCTCGTATTTCCAAACACGCTGAAACAACTTCTAAGGTGCTTCGAAGCAGTTTCCTCGTATTTCCAAACACGCTAAAACAACTTCTGAGGTGCTTCGAAGCAGTTTCCTCGTATTTCCAAACATGCTGAAACAACTTCTAAGGTGCTTCGAAGCAGTTTCCTCGTATTTCCAAACACGCTAAAACAACTTCTGAGGTGCTTCGAAGCAGTTTCCTCGTATTTCCAAACATGGTGAAACAACTTCTAAGGTGCTTCGAAGCAGTTTCCTCGTATTTCCAAGCACGCTGAAACAACTTCTAAGGTGCTTCGAAGCAGTTTCCTCGTATTTCCAAACACGCTAAAACAACTTCTGAGGTGCTTCGAAGCAGTTTCCTCGTATTTCCAAACATGCTGAAACAACTTCTAAGGTGCTTCGAAGCAGTTTCCTCGTATTTCCAAACACGCTAAAACAACTTCTAAGGTTCTTCGAAGCAGTTTCCTCGTATTTCCAAACACGCTGAAACAACTTCTAAGGTGCTTCGAAGCAGTTTCCTCGTATTTCCAAGCACGCTTAAACAACTTCTAAGGTGCTTCGAAGCAGTTTCCTCGTATTTCCAAACACGCTAAAACAACTTCTAAGGTTCTTCGAAGCAGTTTCCTCGTATTTCCAAGCACGCTAAAAAAACTTCTAAGGTGCTTCGAAGCAGTTTCCTCGTATTTCCAAACACGCTGAAACAACTTCTAAGGTGCTTCGAAGCAGTTTCCTCGTATTTCCAAACACGCTAAAAAAACTTCTAAGGTGCTTCGAAGCAGTTTCCTCGTATTTCCAAAGACGCTGAAACAACTACTAAGGTGCTTCGAAGCAGTTTCCTCGTATTTCCAAACACGCTTAAACAACTTCTAAGGTGCTTCGAAGCAGTTTCCTCGTGTTTCCAAACACGCTGAAACAACTACTAAGGTGCTTCGAAGCAGTTTCCTCGTATTTCCAAACACGCCTAAACAACTTCTGAGGTGCTTCGAAGCAGTTTCCTCGTATTTCCAAACACGCTAAAAAAACTTCTAAGGTGCTTCGAAGCAGTTTCCTCGTATTTCCAAAGACGCTGAAACAACTACTAAGGTGCTTCGAAGCAGTTTCCTCGTATTTCCAAACACGCTTAAACAACTTCTAAGGTGCTTCGAAGCAGTTTCCTCGTATTTCCAAACACGCTGAAACAACTACTAAGGTGCTTCGAAGCAGTTTCCTCGTATTTCCAAACACGCCTAAACAACTTCTGAGGTGCTTCGAAGCAGTTTCCTCGTATTTCCAAACACGCTGAAACAACTTCTAAGGTGCTTCGAAGCAGTTTCCTCGTATTTTCAAACATGCTGAAACAACTTCTTAGGTGCTTCGAAGCAGTTTCCTCGTATTTCCAAACACGCTAAAACATCTTCTAAGGTGCTTCGAAGCAGTTTCCACGTATTTCCAAACACGCTAAAACAACTTCTGAGGTGCTTCGAAGCAGTTTCCTCGTATTTCCAAACATGCTGAAACAACTTCTAAGGTGCTTCGAAGCAGTTTCCTCGTATTTCCAAACACGCTAAAACAACTTCTGAGGTGCTTCGAAGCAGTTTCCTCGTATTTCCAAACATGCTGAAACAACTTCTAAGGTGCTTCGAAGCAGTTTCCTCGTATTTCCAAGCACGCTGAAACAACTTCTAAGGTGCTTCGAAGCAGTTTCCTCGTATTTCCAAACACGCTAAAACAACTTCTGAGGTGCTTCGAAGCAGTTTCCTCGTATTTCCAAACATGCTGAAACAACTTCTAAGGTGCTTCGAAGCAGTTTCCTCGTATTTCCAAACACGCTGAAACAACTTCTAAGGTGCTTCGAAGCAGTTTCCTCGTATTTCCAAACACGCTAAAACAACTTCTGAGGTGCTTCGAAGCAGTTTCCTCGTATTTCCAAACATGCTGAAACAACTTCTAAGGTGCTTCGAAGCAGTTTCCTCGTATTTCCAAACACGCTAAAACATCTTCTAAGGTGCTTCGAAGCAGTTTCCACGTATTTCCAAACACGCTAAAACAACTTCTGAGGTGCTTCGAAGCAGTTTCCTCGTATTTCCAAACATGCTGAAACAACTTCTAAGGTGCTTCGAAGCAGTTTCCTCGTATTTCCAAACACGCTAAAACATCTTCTAAGGTGCTTCGAAGCAGTTTCCACGTATTTCCAAACACGCTAAAACAACTTCTGAGGTGCTTCGAAGCAGTTTCCTCGTATTTCCAAGCACGCTGAAACAACTTCTAAGGTGCTTCGAAGCAGTTTCCTCGTATTTCCAAACACGCTAAAACAACTTCTGAGGTGCTTCGAAGCAGTTTCCTCGTATTTCCAAACATGCTGAAACAACTTCTAAGGTGCTTCGAAGGAGTTTCCTCGAATTTCCAAACACGCCTAAACAACTTCTGAGGTGCTTCGAAGCAGTTTCCTCGTATTTCCAAACACGCTAAAACAACTTCTAAGGTGCTGCGAAGCAGTTTACTCGTATTTCCAAACACGCTGAAACAACTTCTAAGGTGCTTCGAAGCAGTTTCCTCGTATTTCCAAACACGCTAAAAAAACTTCTAAGGTGCTTCGAAGCAGTTTCCTCGTATTTCCAAACACGCCTAAACAACTTCTGAGGTTCTTCGAAGCAGTTTCCTCGTATTTCCAAACACGCTGAAACATCTTCTAAGGTGCTTCGAAGCAGTTTCCACGTATTTCCAAACACGCTGAAACAACTACTAAGGTGCTTCGAAGCAGTGTCCTCGTATTTCCAAACACGCTAAAACAACTTCTAAGGTGCTTCGAAGGAGTTTCCTCGAATTTCCAAACACGCTTAAACAACTTCTAAGGTGCTTCGAAGCAGTTTCCTCGTGTTTCCAAACACGCTGAAACAACTACTAAGGTGCTTCGAAGCAGTTTCCTCGTGTTTCCAAACACGCTGAAACAACTACTAAGGTGCTTCGAAGCAGTTTCCTCGTATTTCCAAACACGCTAAAAAAACTTCTAAGGTGCTTCGAAGCAGTTTCCTCGTATTTCCAAACACGCTGAAACAACTTCTAAGGTGCTTCGAAGCAGTTTCCTCGTATTTCCAAACACGCTTAAACAACTACTAAGGTGCTTCGAAGCAGTGTCCTCGTATTTCCAAACACGCTAAAACAACTTCTAAGGTGCTTCGAAGGAGTTTCCTCGAATTTCCAAACACGCCTAAACAACTTCTGAGGTGCTTCGAAGCAGTTTCCTCGTATTTCCAAACACGCTAAAACAACTTCTAAGGTGCTGCGAAGCAGTTTCCTCGTATTTCCAAACACGCTGAAACAACTTCTAAGGTGCTTCGAAGCAGTTTCCTCGTATTTCCAAACACGCTAAAAAAACTTCTAAGGTGCTTCGAAGCAGTTTCCTCGTATTTCCAAACACGCTGAAACAACTTCTTAGGTGCTTCGAAGCAGTTTCCTCGTAGTTCCAACCACGCTTAAACAACTTTCAAGGTGCTTCGAAGCAGTTTCCACGTATTTCCAAACACGCTGAAACAACTACTAAGGTGCTTCGAAGCAGTGTCCTCGTATTTCCAAACACGCTAAAACAACTTCTAAGGTGCTTCGAAGGAGTTTCCTCGAATTTCCAAACACGCTTAAACAACTTCTAAGGTGCTTCGAAGCAGTTTCCTCGTGTTTCCAAACACGCTGAAACAACTACTAAGGTGCTTCGAAGCAGTTTCCTCGTATTTCCAAACACGCTAAAACAACTTCTAAGGTGCTTCGAAGCAGTTTCCTCGTATTTCCAAACACGCTAAAACAACTTTTAAGGTGCTTCGAAGCAGTTTCCTCGTATTTCCAAACACGCTTAAACAACTTCTAAGGTGCTTCGAAGCAGTTTCCTCGTGTTTCCAAACACGCTGAAACAACTACTAAGGTGCTTCGAAGCAGTTTCCTCGTATTTCCAAACACGCTGAAACAACTTCTAAGGTGCTTCGAAGCAGTTTCCTCGTATTTCCAAACACGCTTAAACAACTTCTAAGGTGCTTCGAAGCAGTTTCCTCGTATTTCCAAACACGCTTAAACAACTTCTAAGGTGCTTCGAAGGAGTTTCCTCGAATTTCCAAACACGCTTAAACAACTTCTAAGGTGCTTCGAAGCAGTTTCCTCGTGTTTCCAAACACGCTTAAACAACTTCTAAGGTGCTTCGAAGCAGTTTCCTCGTGTTTCCAAACACGCTGAAACAACTACTAAGGTGCTTCGAAGCAGTTTCCTCGTATTTCCAAACACGCTAAAACAACTTCTAAGGTGCTTCGAAGCAGTTTCCTCGTATTTCCAAACACGCTTAAACAACTTCTAAGGTGCTTCGAAGCAGTTTCCTCGTATTTCCAAACACGCTTAAACAACTTCTAAGGTGCTTCGAAGCAGTTTCCTCGTATTTCCAAACACGCTTAAACAACTTCTAAGGTGCTTCGAAGCAGTTTCCTCGTGTTTCCAAACACGCTGAAACAACTACTAAGGTGCTTCGAAGCAGTTTCCTCGTATTTCCAAACACGCTGAAACAACTTCTAAGGTGCTTCGAAGCAGTTTCCTCGTATTTCCAAACACGCTTAAACAACTTCTAAGGTGCTTCGAAGCAGTTTCCTCGTATTTCCAAACACGCTTAAACAACTTCTAAGGTGCTTCGAAGGAGTTTCCTCGAATTTCCAAACACGCTTAAACAACTTCTAAGGTGCTTCGAAGCAGTTTCCTCGTGTTTCCAAACACGCTGAAACAACTACTAAGGTGCTTCGAAGCAGTTTCCTCGTATTTCCAAACACGCTAAAACAACTTCTAAGGTGCTTCGAAGCAGTTTCCTCGTATTTCCAAACACGCTTAAACAACTTCTAAGGTGCTTCGAAGCAGTTTCCTCGTATTTCCAAACACGCTTAAACAACTTCTAAGGTGCTTCGAAGCAGTTTCCTCGTATTTCCAAACACGCTTAAACAACTTCTGAGGTGCTTCGAAGCAGTTTCCTCGTATTTCCAAACACGCTCAAACAACTACTAAGGTGCTTCGAAGCAGTGTCCTCGTATTTCCAAACACGCTCAAACAACTACTAAGGTGCTTCGAAGCAGTTTCCTCGTATTTCCAAACATGCTGAAACAACTTCTAAGGTGCTTCGAAGCAGTTTCCTCGTATTTCCAAACACGCTTAAACAACTTCTAAGGTGCTTCGAAGCAGTTTCCTCGTATTTCCAAGCACGCTTAAACAACTTCTAAGGTGTTTCGAAGCAGTTTCCTCGTATTTCCAAACACGCTTAAACAACTTCTAAGGTGCTTCGAAGCAGTTTCCTCGTGTTTCCAAACACGCTGAAACAACTACTAAGGTGCTTCGAAGCAGTTTCCTCGTATTTCCAAACACGCTGAAACAACTTCTAAGGTGCTTCGAAGCAGTTTCCTCGTATTTCCAAACACGCTAAAACAATTTCTAAGGTTCTTCGAAGCAGTTTCCTCGTATTTCCAAACACGCCTAAACAACTTCTGAGGTGCTTCGAAGCAGTTTCCTCGTATTTCCAAACACGCTAAAACAACTTCTAAGGTTCTTCGAAGCAGTTTCCTCGTATTTCCAAACACGCTGAAACAACTTCTGAGGTGCTTCGAAGCAGTTTTCTCGTATTTCCAAACACGCTTAAACAACTTCGAAGGTGCTGCGAAGCAGTTTCCTCGTATTTCCAAACACGCTGAAACAACTTCTAAGGTGCTTCGAAGAAGTTTCCTCGTATTTCCAAACACGCTAAAAAAACTTCTAAGGTGCTTCGAAGCAGTTTCCTCGTATTTTTAAACACGCTAAAACATCTTCTAAGGTGCTTCGAAGCAGTGTCCTCGTATTTCCAAACACGCTAAAACAACTTCTAAGGTGCTTCGAAGCAGTTTCCTCGTATTTCCAAACACGCTTAAACAACTTCTAAGGTGCTTCGAAGCAGTTTCCTCGTATTTCCAAGCACGCTAAAACAACTTCTAAGGTGCTTCGAAGCAGTTTCCTCGTATTTCCAAACACGCTTAAACAACTTCTGAGGTGCTTCGAAGCAGTTTCCTCGTATTTCCAAACACGCTGAAACAACTTCTAAGGTGCTTCGAAGCAGTTTCCTCGTATTTCCAAACACGCTAAAACAACTTCTGAGGTGCTTCGAAGCAGTTCCTCGTATTTCCAAACACGCTAAAAAAACTTCTAAGGTGCTTCGAAGCAGTTTCCTCGTATTTCCAAACACGCTTAAACAACTTCTAAGGTGCTTCGAAGCAGTTTCCTCGTATTTCCAAGCACGCTTAAACAACTTCTAAGGTGCTTCGAAGCAGTTTCCTCGTATTTCCAAACACGCTAAAACAACTTCTGAGGTGCTTCGAAGCAGTTCCTCGTATTTCCAAACACGCTAAAAAAACTTCTAAGGTGCTTCGAAGCAGTTTCCTCGTATTTCCAAACACGCTTAAACAACTTCTAAGGTGCTTCGAAGCAGTTTCCTCGTATTTCCAAGCACGCTTAAACAACTTCTAAGGTGCTTCGAAGCAGTTTCCTCGTGTTTCCAAACACGCTGAAACAACTACTAAGGTGCTTCGAAGCAGTTTCCTCGTATTTCCAAACACGCTAAAACAACTTCTAAGGTGCTTCGAAGCAGTTTCCTCGTATTTCCAAACACGCTAAAACAACTTCTAAGGTGCTTCGAAGCAGATTCCTCGTATTTCCAAACACGCTAAAACAACTTCGAAGGTGCTTCGAAGCAGTTTCCTCGTATTTCCAAACACGCTAAAACACTTTCGAAGGTGCTTCGAAGCAGTTTCCTCGTATTTCCAAACACGCTAAAACAACTTCTAAGGTGCTTCGAAGCAGTTTCCTCGTATTTCCAAACACGCTAAAACACTTTCGAAGGTGTTTCGAAGCAGTTTCCTCGTATTTCCAAACACGCTAAAACACTTTCGAAGGTGCTCCGAAGCAGTTTCCTCGTATTTCCAAACACGCTGAAACAACTTCTAAGGTGCTTCGAAGCAGTTTCCTCGTATTTCCAAACACCAAAGGGAAAGGTTAGGGAAACTAGGTTTCCCTAGTAAAGTGGTCAAAACATCCATTACAACACGACTGGTCTTTCTGGTGGTCGACCTAGGCGACTTTGTTCGACGACCACCACCCCATGGAACTAAAAGACGTCCCTTGATACGGACCACCGATACATTTTCCGGCCTGTCTAAACTACACTCATCGAAATTTTTTTGGGTCCCCACCGTCATACAAGTTTCCCTAGGTCAAGTTTTTCTTCCGGATCGGCCGCGGACCTCACTTTTCATTATCTAGGGAGGCCATAGGGCCCCAAAAGGGGTTTTTTAAAATTTTCGACACTTTCGACTTTGGTCGGATTTTTTCCGATTTTGGTCCGACCTAGGGACTTGGTGGTCCAAGGAGCCTCGGGACCAAACTTTTTTCTCAGGGGTCCCTACCTCCATACAACTTTGCCTAGGTAAATTTTTTGTTCCAAATCGACCGCGGATTTCACTTTTCAATATCTGGGGCTCGTGTAGAGTCCGAATATGAGGTTTTCTCATTTTTCGACATTTTCGACTTTTTTCGACTTTTTTCGGGTTTTTCGACCTAGGGGTCCGCCGAACAAATTTTGGGTCAAAACTTTTTATTGAACTAGTCGAAAGTACGCAAAAAGATAAGACTTTTTGCCGAAGACACCATGCCCCGGAACCGACTCCTTCCCCTTCAAAATTGGGGACAAACGTGATTTTTGAAACTTTTCCTTAGGGAGCCCAAGACTTAGAAAATTTTCAAATTCTCGATTTTTCGATTGCGAGCTAGCGCTTTGCGGTCTTCGGCAATGTTGTAGATCTCGACGAGATAAAACTTTTTGGTCAAGGGACATTTTGCCCTCCGACCCCTCCTTCCCCCCGCAAATCGCCCCCCAAAGTGCAATTTTTGCATTTTCACCTCTTTGCATGCACTGTTCGGCCCAAATGGCCACTTTCTATGGGTCTGAGCGCTTTGCGGTCTTCGGCAAACTTTTAGAGCGTACCAAGCCCTAATTATAATTGTTCTACACCAACTTCGTACCTCTTCATCCCTGGCCGCTATTCGCGTACCAAGGTAATTTTTGTTCATTTTATCAACATTTTTCATCTTTGACTGTTTATATCGGCCTTGCCATGAACCGATAGCGCTTCGCTGTGTTCTAACGTAAGTTAGTACTACTCAATACCTTTCCAAATCATGTCTTAGATTGTCATTTGCTTGCTTACAGCCGGAGCTATGAGCGATACCGTAAAAAGTACCGAAACTTGGAAAAATCCTTGGATCGCCCATATCCCCCCTTTGGGGGCCAGATATCGAAAAAAGTTCTTATTCAAAAAGTTGCGCCTTAACGTGTTCTAGTTATGCCTAGAACATTTCACTTCGCTAGCTGGCCTGCAACTTAGCCGTAATTGGGATTTTAGGGTGTTCATGGAGGGCCCATTTCCTGCGACTTGGTATCTTTTGGGCCCTATGTTTCTCTAATATCTCCACAAGTTTTCCAGATAGCTTTCTCATACTTTCAGGGTGCCTAGAGCACCTCAAGACCTTTCCAACGCTATGCCGTTTGCCTCGCTCGGACATCTACAGCCGAAGTTATTCGAGGTACACGGTACCTTACCCTGTTTTCTCAGTACTTGGTCGAAAATTTCGATCAGCCATATGACCGACTTGGACAACCCTGAGCGGGTTGGCCCCATATAACTAAACTTTTGTCTCTTGTAGGCAAACTTATAAATGTTCTACGTCAACTCGCTATCTCGTACCGCCTTGACGGTATACTTGGTCCAAGGGCCATTTCCAGCGACTTGGTCGCAATTTCGCTCTAAGTTTCGCTAATACCTTCGTCCGTGGACATGGTGATTTTTTGTTCGTATTTTTCCTTGATAGTCCCACTCAAGACTATTCCATACCAGAGCCAAGCGTCCCGCTAAGTGCCATACAGCCTGAGCAGTAATTCATGAAAGGTACCTCTACCAGTTTTTGCCATACTTGGGTACAAACTTTGGATCGCCCATATCTCCACTTTGGAGGCCAGCCAGCACCTTGGCCTCATATACTTTTTTGTTGGTCATACCATGCACCAAATATAATTGTTCTACGCCAACTTGCTATCTCTTCTCCAACTTGCCGTTATTCTTGGTCCAAGTCCCATTTCATTCGTTTTTGGACCCATTTTGCTATATGTTTCACTAATAGCTTCGGCCATGGACAAGCTGATTTTCTATTTGTATTTTTCCTTGATAGTCCCACTCAAGACCATTCCAAAACACACCGCAGCTTGTCGCTCGGTGGCAAACTGACCGAGTTATAATTCATGAAAGGTACCTCAACTTGGTACACCACGTGGTCGGCCCAAACCATAAACCGACCAAACGACCGACTTGGAGCACCCTGACCGGGTTGGCCCCATATAATGAAAGTTGCGTCTCTACACGCCCAACTTATGAATATTCTACGCCAAGTCGCTATCTCTTACCGGTAAGCCGGTATTCACCTTCCAAGGGGGATTTTGGTCAAGTGCCATTTCCTGCGACTTGGTCCCCGAATACGACCATCATCACCTAATATCTCCGTGGTCTTTCAACTCAGCCTCATGAAACTTTCAGGGTAGATAGGTCTCCCCGAGACCTTTCCAACGGTGAGCCGTTTGCCTCGCTCGGCCATATACAGCCGAAGTTATTAATGGTACTTGGTACCTTACCCTGTTTTTTCCATACTTGTTCGTACTTGGGTACAAACTTTGTATCGCCCATATCTCCACTTTGGAGGCCAGCCAGCACCTTGGCCCCAAATACTTTTTTGTTGGTCATACTATGCCCAAAATATAAATGTTCTACGTCAACTTGCTATCTCTTCTCCAACTTGCCGTTATTCTTGGTCCAAGTCCCATTTCATTCGTTTTTGGACCCATTTTGCTATATGTTTCACTAATAGCTTCGGCCATGGACAAGCTATTTTTCTATTTGTATTTTTGCTTGATAGTCCCACTCAAGACCATTCCAAATCACATCGCAACTTGTCGCTCGGTGGCAAACTGACCGAGTTATAATTCATGAAAGGTACCTCTTCTTGGTACACCACATGGTCGGCCCAAACCATAAACCGACCAAACGACCGACTTGGAGCACCCTGACCGGGTTGCCCCCATATAATGAAAGTTGCGTCTTTACACGCCCAACTTATGAATATTCTACGCCAAGTCGCTATCTCTTACCGGTAAGCCGGTATTCACCTTTCAAGGGTGGTTTTGGTCAAGTGCCATTTCCTGCGACTTGGTCCCCGAATTGGACCATCATCACCTAAAATCTCCGTGGTCTTTCAACTCAGCCTCATGAAACTTTCAGGGTAGATAGGTCTCCCCAATACCTTTCCAACGATATGCGGTTTGCCTCGCTAGGCCATCTACAGCCGAAGTTATTCATGGTACTTGGTACCTTACCCTGTTTTTTCCATACTTGTTCATACTTGGGTACAAACTTTGAATCGCCCATATCACCACTTTGGAGGCCAGCCAGCGCCTTGGCCCCATACACATTTTTGTTGGTCATACCACGCACTAGTTATAAATGTTCTACGCAAGCTTGCTATCTCTTCTCCAACTTGCGGTTATTTTTGACTCAAGTCCCATTTCCATAGTTTTTGGTACCAATTTGCTCTATGTTTCGCTAATAGCTTCGCCCAAGGACTTTGTGATTTTTTGTTCGCATTTTTCCTAAATAGTCCCACTCAAGACTATTCCAAATCACACCTTAGCTTGTCGCTCAGTGCCATACAGCCAGAGTTTTAATTCATGAAAGGTACATAACCTTGGTACACCACGTGGTCGGTCCAAACCATCAACCAACCATATGACCGACTTCGAGTCGAGCTAGCGGCTAGGCTCAATATAATGAAATGCGTGTCTTGATGCGGGCTACTGACGGTCTGAACAATGTAGCTCGCTAGCTCGTCTCTAAACTTGTGTTTTGGTCGAATATTGGGTGTTCATGTACCACTTCGGGTAACATGGACTTTGGTGCAACTTTACCACTTGTGCACTTAATTACTTCCCGGTCATTCAAGTCTTTGCCTTCATACTTTCAGGGTAGTTAGGTCTCGTCGAGACCTTTCCATACATATGCCAAACTCATCGATCGAACATCTATAGCCCGAGTTATTCGCGGTACACCGTACCTTACCCTGTTTTTTCCTCAATTGGGTACAAACCTTGGAACACCCATATCGCCCCTTTAGAGACTAGCTGGCACGTTGGCCTCATATAATGATAAGTGCACCTCAACTAGGGCTACTGACGGTCAGAACATTTCAACTTGCTAGCTCGGGCCCACACTTGTGTTTTTCTCGAATATATGGTTCAAGTGTGCCACTTTGGGCACTTTTGGTAATTTTGTCCCCACACAACTTTCTTGCCTTGGTAGATAGGGTCTTGTGTTCTCGGGCAAAAAGATGCACCAAGATATGGTCTAACTTTCGTTCTTTTACCGCAAAGCGCTATCTCCAACACCCGAGGAGATAGAAAGTGATTATGTTCGGTATATCGGTCTTCCATGGCCTACTATGGTAAGCCCCTGCAGGTATGCAACCGAAGGTGCTTGGTACATGTATTTGGTGCAATATCGGTGCAAAGTAGGTGTTTCCTTGATCGGGCTATAACTTTCTTGGTTGATGTTGGATTGCTTTACGGTCTTCGGGGGATAGTTAGGGAACATGTTGGCCAACATTTTCTTATTCCTCAGCCTGGCCGTACCTCTTACCGTCTAGGCGGTATTCATGCTCTAAGTTGGAACTTGTGTTCCTTCGGGCAACTTTTCTGACTTTGACGCTTAATAACTTCCGTTCATATGCAGTCTAAGCTCTGCAACTCTCAGGAAAGCTTGTACTACTCATTTCCTTACCATATCAGTCTTTGGCTTGTCGATCCGATGTCTACAGCCTTACTTATTCACGTTCCCTGTAGAGGTAGGTTTTTGCCCATTTTCCAGTTCATGTGGTAACATTCCCGGACTTTGCCGGCTTTCTCTTCATGTGGTAACTTGCTTGCTCATGTGGTAACTTGATAGTGTATTTCCGACAGACCCAATCTCGGACTTAGCCGATTTTTCTCTTCATATTATATGGATCCATCACTAGGCCATGTTGCTTGCTTGTGTGGTAACTTGATAGTGTATTTCTGACAGACCCAATCTCGGACTTAGCCGATTTTTCTCTTCATATCATATGGATCCATCCTTAGGCCATCTTGCTTGCTTGTGTGGTAACTTGATAGTGTATTTCTGACAGACCCAATCTTGGACTTAGCCGATTTTTCTGTTCATATCATATGGATCCATCCTTAGGCCATCTTGCTTGCTTGTGTGGTAACTTTGAAGTGTATTTCTGACAGACCCAATCTGGGACTTAGCCGATTTTTCTCTTCATATTATATGGATCCATCACTAGGCCATCTTGCTTGCTTGTGTGGTAACTTGATAGTGTATGTCTGACAAACCCAATCTCGGACTTAGCCGATTTTTCTCTTCATATCATATGGATCCATCACTAGGCCATCTTGCTTGCTTGTGTGGTAACTTGATAGTGTATTTCTGACAGACCCAATCTTGGACTTAGCCGATTTTTCTGTTCATATCATATGGATCCATCCTTAGGCCATCTTGCTTGCTTGTGTGGTAACTTTGAAGTGTATTTCTGACAGACCTAATCTGGGACTTAGCCGATTTTTCTCTTCATATTATATGGATCCATCACTAGGCCATCTTGCTTGCTTGTGTGGTAACTTGATAGTGTATGTCTGACAGACCCAATCTCGGACTTAGCCGATTTTTCTCTTCATATCATATGGATCCATCACTAGGCCATCTTGCTTGCTTGTGTGGTAACTTGATAGTGTATTTCTGACAGACCCAATCTGGGACTTAGCCGATTTTTCTCTTCATATTATATGGATCCATCACTAGGCCATCTTGCTTGCTTGTGTGGTAACTTGATAGTGTATTTCCGACCGACCCAATCTCGGACTTAGCCGATTTTTCTCTTCATATTATATGGATCCATCACTAGGCCATGTTGCTTGCTTGTGTGGTAACTTGATAGTGTATTTCTGACAGACCCAATCTCGGACTTAGCCGATTTTTCTCTTCATATCATATGGATCCATCACTAGGCCATCTTGCTTGCTTGTGTGGTAACTTGGAAGTGTATTTCTGACAGACCCAATCTCGGACTTAGCCGATTTTTCTCATCATATAATATGGATCCTGGACTTAGCCGATTATAAGGTTATTATATATGGATCCTGGACTTAGCCGATTTTTCTCTTCATATAATATGGATCCTGGACTTATCCGATTATTAGGTTATTATATATGGATCCTGGACTTAGCCGATTTTTCTCTTCATATAATATGGATCCGGGACTTAGCCGATTTTTCTCTTCATATAATATGGATCCGGGACTTAGCCGATATTTCTCTTCATATAATATGGATCCGGGACTTAGCCGATTATTCTGTTCATATAATATGGATCCGGGACTTAGCCAATTTTTCTCTTCATGTGGTAACGTATGCCAATCGCTCACAAGTCATGGGATAAGGGTACTTGTGTTCTTCCATCTTCTAAGTCCCGCACGGGGACATCGTGATCGCCCCAAGTCCGGAATAGCGCCAAGTCAAGCCCCACGGTGGCCGTGCAGGACCTGTTAGCGGCGGCCCCACTGACAGCACTAATCCGGACTTAGAAATTATATCTTTCTAATCGAACACCACACACGCAACACCACCATACCACCATCTCCTTGCAAGTACCTAAAGTACCCGCAACTCCATGGTGAAGGCAATGTCACTCCATCACCAACCTCTTTGCACTGCAAGCACTTGCGTACCCACAACACTCCGAAGAAGGCAACGGCGCGCGATGCTCGACTCCACACACCACACCACACCACACCACCGATGGCCAGCCAGCCAGCCAGCCCAGCTAAGGGCTAACCCACCAACCAACCACCAATGGCCTAGGCCAGCCGGATCCCACCTTCAAGTCCAAGCACAGCCAAGTGCAAGTACCGCCAAGTGTTCACCAACCAACCATCACACCAGGTCAGCCGGCCAGTACCCACCTTCAAGTGCCATTACCCTCGGGTGCAAGCCCAATCAAGTGTTAACCAACCAACCCGGCCAAGGCAGCCAACAGGCCGGCACCCTACAGCACCGACCCGCCATCACCACCTCAACCGTTGACCATGCAAGTGGCCTCGGACAACAGGTGACACCCGAAGTACATCCGAAGAACGTATATCAAGTGTTTGCTCACCAAGTCCTCAACCAACCCCAAGTACCCGGAGGTACCCAGAGTGTTGGATCCGCCAACCCGTCCCGGCACTCCAAGTCCTTGCGAACCCAAAGTGTTTGCCCGGTAGGGCCATTGTATCACAACGCTTGCGACCATGCAAGTGGCCTCGAACAAGGTGACAGGGGTATCTTCACCAAGTTCTCAACCAACCCCAAGTACCCGGAGGTACCCAGAGTGTTGGGTCCGCCAACCACTACCAGCACTCCAAGTCCTCGCGAACATAAAGTGTTTGCCCGGTAGGGCCATTAGACCACAACGCTTGCTAACCATGCAAGTGGTCTCGGACAACAGGTGACACCCGAAGTACATCCGGAGAGTGTACAACAAGTGTTTGTTCACCAAGTCCTCAACCAACCCCAAGTACCCGGAGGTA